>NW_026559409.1:0-31684 GCF_022539595.1 Amphiprion ocellaris | reverse complement strand
TAATTTTTCTCTCACTGTGACTTCATTTTTTCTCACTGTGACGTCATTTTTCTCTCACTGTGACCTCATTTACTCTCACTGACATCATTTGTCTCTCACTGTGACATCATTTTCTCATTTTCTCTCACTGTGACATCATTTTCTCATTTTCTCTCACTGTGAATTCATTTTCTCTCACTGTGACCTCATTCTACTCTCACTGTGACCTCATTATTTATCAGTGTGACCTCATTTTCTCTCAGTGCAACATCATTTTCTCTCACTGTGACCTCATTTTTCTCTCATTATGACGTCATTGTCTCTCACTGTGACCTTCTTCTACTCTCAGTGTGACCTCATTTTTTCTCACTGTGACCTCATTGTCTCTCACCGTGACCTCATCCTACTCTCACTGTGACTTCATTTTCTGTCACTGACATCATTTTTCTCTCACTGTGACTTCATTTTCTCTCACTGTGACGTCATTTTTCTCTCACTGTGACATCATTTTCTCATTTTCTCTCACTGTGACTTCATTTTCTCTTACTGTGACCTCATTTCCTCTCACTGACGTCATTTTTCTCTCACTGTGACATAATTTTCTCTTTTTCTCTCACTGTGAACTCATTTTCTCTCACTGTGACCTTCTTCTACTCTCAGTGTGACCTCATTTTTTCTCACTGTGACCTCATTTTCTCTCACTGTGACCTCATTTTCTCTCAGCGTGACATCATTTTCTCTCACTGTGAACTCATTTTTCTCTCACTGTGACCTCATTTTCTCATTTTCTCTCACTGTGACTTCATTTTCTCTCACTGTGACTTTATTTTCTTTCATTGTGACATCATTTTTCTCTCACTGTGACATTTTTTCATTTTCTCTTACTGTGAACTCATTTTCTCTCACTGTGACCTGATTCTACTCTCAGTGCGACCTCATTTGTTCTCACTGTGACCTCATTTTCTTTCACTGTGACCTCATTTTCTCTCACTGTGACCTCATACTACTCTCACTGTCGCTCATTTTCTCTCACTGTGACTTCATTTTCTCTCACTGTGACCTCATTTACTCTCACTGACATCATTTGTCGCTCACTGTGACATCATTTTCTCATTTTCTCTCACTGTGAATTCATTTTCTCTCACTGTGACCTCATTGTCTCTCACCGTGACCTCATTATACTCTCACTGTGAACTCATTTTTTCTCACTGTGACATGATTTTTCTCTCACTGTGACATTTTCTCATTTTCTCTCACTGTGAACTCATTTTCTCTCACTGTGACCTGATTCTACTCTCAGTGCGACCTCATTTTTTCTCACTGTGACCTCATTTTCTTTCACTGTGACCTCATTTTCTCTCACTGTGACCTCATTTTACTCTCACTGTGGCCTCATTTTCTCTCACTGTGACTTCATTTTCTCTGACTGTGACCTCATTTACTCTCACTGACATCATTTGTCTCTCACTGTGACATCATTTTCTCATTTTCTCTCACTGTGAATTCATTTTCTCTCACTGTGACCTCATTCTACTCTCACTGTGACCTCATTATTTCTCAGTGTGACCTCATTTTCTCTGACTGACGTCATTTTTCTCTCACCGTGACCTCATTTTCTCTCACTGTGACCTGATTCTACTCTCACTGTGACCTCATTTTTTCTCACTGTGACCTCATTTTCTCTCAGTGCGACATCATTTTCTCTCACTGTGACCTCATTTTCTCTCATTGTGATGTCATTGTCTCTCACTGTGACCTTCTTCTACTCTCAGTGTGACCTGATTTTTTCTCACTGTGACCTCATTTTCTCTCACTGTGACCTCATTGTCTCTCACCGTGACCTCATCCTACTCTCACTGTGACTTCATTTTCTGTCACTGACATCATTTTTCTCTCACTGTGACTTCATTTTCTCTCACTGTGACGTCATTTTTCTCTCACTGTGACATCATTTTCTCATTTTATCTCACTGTGAACTCATTTTCTCTCACTGTGACCTCATTCTACTCTCAGTGTGACCTCATTTTTTCCTCACTGTGACCTCATTTTCTCTCACTGTGACCTCATTTTCTCTCAGCGTGACATCATTTTCTCTCACTGTGAACTCATTTTTCTCTCACTGTGACCTCATTTTCTCATTTTCTCTCACTGTGAACTCATATTCTCTCACTGTGACCTGATTCTACTCTCAGTGCGACCTCATTTTTTCTCACTGTAACCTCATTTTCTTTCACTGTGACCTCATTTTCTCTCACTGTGACGTCATTTTTCTCTCACTGTGACATCATTTTCTCATTTTCTCTCACTGTGACCTCATTTGCTCTCACTGTGACCTCATTTTCTCTCACTGTGACCTCATTCTCCTCTCACTGTGAACACATTTTCTCTCACTGTGACCTCATTCTTCTCTCACTGTGACCTCATTATTTCTCAGTGTGACCTCATTTTCTCTCAGTGTGACATCATTTTCTCTCACTGTGACCTCATTTTTCTCTCACTGTGACCTCATTTTCTGTCACTGTGACCTTCTTCTACTCTCAGTGTGACCTCATTTTTTCTCACTGTGAACTCATTTTCTCTCACTGTGAACTCATTGTCTCTCACCGTGACCTCATTCTACTCTCACTGTGGCCTCATTTTCTCTCACTGAGACTTCATTATCGTCACTGTGACCTCATTTTTTCTAACTGTGACGTCATTTTTCTCTCACTGTGACATCATTTTCTCATTTTCTCTCACTGTGACTTCATTTTCTCTCACTGTGGCTTTATTTTCTTTCACTGTGACATCATTTTTCTCTCACTGTGACATTTTCTCATTTTCTCTCACTGTGACCTCATTCTACTCTCACTGTGGCCTCATTTTCTCTCACTGTGACTTAATTTTCTCTCACTGTGACCTCATTTTCTCTCAGTGTGACCTCATTTTCTCTCTCTGTGACTTCATTTTCTTTCACTGTGACCTCATTTTCTGTCACTTTCACCTTATTCTTCTCTCAGTGTGACCTCATTTTTTCTCACTGTGACCTCATTTTCTCTCACTGTGACCTCATTTTCTCTCACTGACCTCATTCTACTCTCACTGTGGCCTCATTTTCTCTCACTGTGACTTCATTTTCTCTCACTGTGACCTCATTTTCTCTCACTGACGTCATTTTTCTCTCACTGTGACATCATTTTCTCATTTTTTCTCACTGTGACCTCATTCTACCCTCACTGTGACCCCATTATTTCTCAGTGTGACCTCATTTTCTCTCAGTGTGACGTCATTTTCTCTCACTGTGACCTCATTTTTCTCTCATTGTGACCTCATTGTCTCTCACTGTGACCTTCTTCTACTCTCAGTGTGACCTCATTTTTTCTCACTGTGACCTCATTTTCTCTCACTGTGACTTCATTTTCTCTCACTATGACTTTATTTTCTTTCACTGTGACATCATTTTTCTCACACTGTGACATTTTCTCATTTTCTCTTACTGTGAACTCATTTTCTCTCACTGTGACCTCATTTTCTCTCTCTGTGACTTCATTTTCTTTCACTGTGACCTCATTTTTCGCTCACTGTGACGTCATTTTCTCTCACTGTGACCTGATTCTACTCTCAGTGTGACCTCATTTTTTCTCACTGTGACCTCATTTTCTCTCACTGTGACCTCATTGTCTCTCACCGTGACCTCATTCTACTCTCACTGTGACTTCATTTTCTCTCACTGTGACTTCATTTTCTTTCACTGTGACATAATTTTTCTCTCACTGTGACTTCATTTTTTCTCACTGTGACGTCATTTTTCTCTCACTGTGGCCTCATTTTCTGTCACTGTGACTTCATTTTCTCTCACTGTGACCTCATTTTCTCTCACTGTGACGTCATTTTTCTAGCACTGACATCATTCTACTCTCACTGTGACGTCATTTTTCTCTCACTGTGACATCATTTTCTCATTTTCTCTTACTGTGACCTCATTTTTCTCTCACTGACCTCATTTTCTCTCACTGTGACCTGATTCTACTCTCAGTGTGACCTCATTTTTTCTCAGTGTGACCTCATTTTGTCTCACTGTGACCTCATTTTCTCTCACTGTGACCTCATTCTACTCTCACTGTGGCCTCATTATCTTTCACTGTGACTTCATTTTCTCTCACTGTGACCTCATTTTCTCCCACTGAAGTCATTTTTCTCTCACTGTGACATCATTTTCTCATTTTCTCTCACTGTGAACTCATTTTCTCTCACTGTGACCTCATTCTACCCTCACTGTGACGTCATTATTTCTCAGTGTGACCTCATTTTCTCTCAGTGCGACATCATTTTCTCTCACTGTTACCTCATTTTTCTCTCATTGTGACCTCATTGTCTCTCACTGTGACCTTCTTCTACTCTCAGTGTGACCTCATTTTTTCTCACTGTGACCTCATTTTCTCTCACTGTGACCTCATTGTCTCTCACCGTGACCTCATTCTACTCTTCCAGTAAGAGCAGTTCACGGAGCTGCGCAAAATTAGACACTTTACTCGCAGCACACCATTTTTCCAACAAAAGAGTTTTCTCCCTCGCAAACTCCACATAAGTTTGGTTGGCAGATTTTTCACAGTTGCGGAACTTCTGGCGATAAGCCTCCGGTACCAATTCGTAGGCCCGCAACACAGTAGCTTTAACAACATCATAATTTAAACTTTCATCAATAGATAAGGATGCACAAACCTCCTGAGCTTTCCCCACTAACTTACACTGAAGCAGCAAACTCCACACATCTTTGGGCCAACGAAGAGTTGCTGCGATGCGCTCAAAGGCATTAAAATAAGAATCTACCTCTGTCTCCCTAAATGTTGGCACCAGAGCAATATGTCTACTGACATCAAATTTTTCAGCGACAGCAGCGGGAGGATTTAAAGGGCTGGACAAAGGAGAAGCTTTATTCAGCTCCATTGCCCTTATACGGAGATGCATAAGCTCAACCTCGCGGGTTTTTGTTTCCAGCTCCACCTCCTTCATACGAAGGGCCAGCTTCAGGTCCTCCGTATCCACACCAGCCTGTAGGAGAGCGACAGGATCAGGAGAGGCCCGAGCGGGTGTGGCAGCCTCCGCTCCCACATCCACCAGGCCGCTGGGGATCGGCTTGGCCGTGGTCGCCTCCGCTTCCATCGGACTTGGCACACCCACAGAAGCACTGACATACTTAGACTCCGCCTTTACTATGCCCTCCTCAACCAAACGCTGTGCCAACTGTGCTTTAATTTCTGCCTTTTTGGCCATAAAGGGCAACGAAATATCAAACAAATTGGCAATAAGTACCAAATCTGCTTTGGTGCACCTGTTTAATTTCCTTTAATATTATCCAGGGTAGGATTTTGTGCAAACACATCCAGATCCATACTCACCCCCCACACACAGAGAAAAACTGCCAACCAAACAAAAGCACTATTAAACAAACCGGAGAAATACTCACCACGACCGCATCCGAAAAAAGAAACGAGACGAGCCCCCAAATTATGTTACACACCCGTCTAGGGGGAAGGTGCGTAGCATAATGTTTGTTTAAAAAAAAAAAATAAAAAAAATAAGGTGGAATATTTTCCCAGTCCCCAAAAAACAATGAACAGTTTGTAGAAAAATTACAAAAAGGTCTATTTACACTATTTACAAAATAAAAGAGGCCACCACATGGGCTATTCATTCAAGCAAAAAAAAGAAAACAAACAAAACAATTGGATACAAACTAAAGAGGCATTATAGCACTCAAACAAAAGATCCTATCCAACAAAAACGCCACTTCTACAAAAATATGCCTAAGTCTAACAAACAAAAAACACACTATCTTAATCTAACCAGAAAAACACAGGTATCACGGCAAAAGTTTGGAGTCTGGGAAAAACAAAGGGTGCTGCTGTCAGAGAGGCTCCCTCATCACTGCCAGCCGCCAAGATTCAAAATAGGTTACAGCCAATCAGCGCTGGGTCCGCCTTGCCACCAATCAGCTCCTGCACACAAAGATCCACAAAGACAGAACACCCACTACCAACCAACAGAACGAAACAGACCACAAGGACGAAACAAAGATCTACAAACAAACACAGAACACCCACTCCTAGACAAAAAAACATTTCAAAACTACAAACACATTACCAAAATACGGTCATAGCCGTAACACCCCCATACCTAAAAAAACAAACATTTCCCCCATAATGTTTGTTCTCTTAGGGAGGGAGATGTACACGAGACAGAGCATCCGCTAACACATTTTCATTTCCTTTTTTATGGTGGATTTCAATATTAAATTCTTGCACCAGCAGTGACCATCTCATCAGCCTGCGTTTTTTTTTACCCATCTGTGCCAGGAATACGAGGGGATTATGGTCAGTAAAGACCAGAACGGGCAGCGAGCTAGACCCAACATATACTTCGAAATGTTGCAGGGCGAGTAACAACGATAGTGCCTCATGCTCAATGGTGCTATACTGGAGTTGGTGTCTGTTGAATTTTTTTGAAAAGTACGCAACAGGATGGTCAACACCACTTTCATCCTCCTGCAGCAGCACCGCACCAGCACCACGCGCGCTGGCGTCGACCTCCAGCTTGAAGGCGTGCGAGAAGTTAGGAGCAGAGAGGACAGGTGTGCTGCAGAGGAGCACTTTAGCGGACTCAAATGAGTTCTGGCATGCTGAAGACCAGACGAATGGCAGAGAGACGCTGGTCAGGCTAGTCAGAGGAGCAACAACGTCAGCGAAGTTTCTACAAAAGCCTCGGTAATAGCCTGCCATTCCAAGGAAACGACGGAGCTGGCGCCTGGTTTGAGGCACGGGATAATCAATGATGGCCTGGATTTTTGAGGAGAGAGCACGCACCTGTCCCTGGCCTACCTCCTTACCTAAATACATAACGGTGGCCCTACCGAATTCACATTTGGCCAGATTGAGGGTGAGGGACGCTTTCTGCAGCCTGTCAAAGATAACACGAAGAGCTTTCACATGCTCATGCCACGTGTTCGAGTAAACAACAACATCGTCTAAATAAACTTCACAGTTACGAACACCAGTCAGAACTTTATGCATGAGCCGCTGAAAGGTGGCAGGAGCGTTCCGCAGACCAAAGGGCATGACTGTATACTGCAGGAAACTGTCGGGAGTAACAAAAGCAGAGATCTCAGAGGCACGAGGCGTTAAAGGGACTTGCCAATAGCCCTTCAGCAAATCCAAATTCGAGAGAACTGCGGGCGACATCGCAGGCTTTATGCAGGCGCTCCCTAAAAGAACTCACATAATCTAACACATTTACAGGTGGGCCTGGAGTATCAGAGAGGTATTTCTCACGGAGCCATCTCAGAGGACCACGCACGGTGTGACCGAACACTAACTCCGCAGGACTAAAGCCTGTAGACTCCTGCACACTTTCACATGCCGCGAGGAGGAGAAAAGGCAACCCTTCATCCCACTCCTTACCAGACTCGAGACAATATTTCCTCATCATGGACTTTAACATCTGATGAAATCGTTCCAGTGCACCCTGAGATTCTGGATGAAAGCTGCTGGATTTTTGGTGTTTTATGGACAGAGTGGAGAGAACCTGAGCGAACAGTTTGGATGTGAAATTAGTACCTTGATCTGTCTGGATAAATTTTGGCATGCCGAAGGTGGAGAAGAAGTTTACCAGGGCTTTTATGACAGCCTTGGTTTTAATGGTGCGCAGCGGTATAGCCTCGGGGTATCGAGTTGCTGCACACATCAGAGTCAAAAGGTACTGATGACCGGACTTTGTTTTGGGAAGTGGACCTACACAGTCTAGGATTATGTGCTGGAACGGCTCACCGAGAGCCGGGATTGGGTGCAGAGGAGCAGGTGGAATCACCTGATTCGGTTTGCCGCTAAGCTGGCAGACATGACAGGACTTACAGAATTTGGACACATCACTCTTCAAACCTGGCCAAAAGAAATAACCCAGAATGCGATGGTAAGTCTTTTTGATTCCTAAATGACCAGAAAAGTTATCATGCGCAAGACTAAGGACTTGAGGACGAAATTGTTGAGGCACAACTAATTGTTGAAACGAATTCCAACCCAGATCACCGGATGAGGGGGAATACTTATGCATTAATATGCCGTTATCAATGCAGTACATGGAGGGATTTTCGGCGTTCACGCTGGCAGCAGATGAGAGGCAGGTTATCAGAGATGGGTCATTCTGCTGTGCAAGAACAAACTCAGCCCTATCAACAACGAAAGACAGGTTAGCATCAGTTGGTAACAAATCTTCAACTACACATTTCCCAGATTTTTCAACAGTTTTTTCTCTTTTCACCAGATCATCATCAGAACACAGGAATGAATCAGATAAATCCATTACATCACCATACTTGCGCGCCTGGGCACGCGTAACGGCACAAGCCGGGAACACAGAGGAGTCACTGACAGCAGCAGGGGCCGAAAAATCCACAATAGGATTGTCGATCACTTCGGGCGTCGGAAAAACCTTTTTACCCGCTAAATCGTTGCCAAGAATGAGCGCAACACGGCGCACCGGTAAACGAGAACGAATGCCAATTTTAACCGGGCCAGAGACGAGAGGTGAGCGCAGAAAAACGGTGTGCAGCGGTGCTCGTAACACGCTCATTTTAACACCCCACAAAAGAGCATCGGAACCACAAAAAGATTTGTCAGAAAACGACAAAACACTCTGCAGAATAAGGGACTGTGCAGCCCCCGTATCGCGCAAAATAGTGATTGGAACCTGATTCTCCTCCTGACCCATCAGCGACACCGAACCCCTGAGGAGGAATGGGCGGTAAGCTTCATCCACCTCAGCAGATTCACCTGTGCTGACCGGAGAGACAGCAGGAGCAGGCTGAACAAAACCAACAGTTTTAGGTTTTTTAATATTTGGGTTTTGTTTGCGCTTCAGAGCTGGACAGTTCGAAATCAAGTGCCCAGACTCATGGCAGTAAAAACACTCACGTGTCTCAGCGGACGCGAAGTTTGTGCGTGGAGGAGTTTTAGGTGATATGTGCAGATTTTTTCCCACACCACCAGAGGTTACCTCACGGCGCACCGGAGGAAAAGAGACACGATGTGTTAAAACAAATTCATCAGCAAACACAGCAGCTTTTGACAAGGTATCGACTTTTTGTTCGTTCAAATAAACGACAATTTTATCAGGGAGACATGATTTAAACTCTTCCAGTAAGAGCAGTTCACGGAGCTGCGCAAAATTACACACTTTACTCGCAGCACACCATTTGTCCAACAAAAGAGTTTTCTCCCTCGCAAACTCCACATAAGTTTGGTTGGCAGATTTTTCACAGTTGCGGAACTTCTGGCGATAAGCCTCCGGTACCAATTCGTAGGCCCGCAACACAGTAGCTTTAACAACATCATAATTTAAACTTTCATCAATAGATAAGGATGCACAAACCTCCTGAGCTTTCCCCACTAACATTCTAGAATCCATCAACATTCCGAAATCAATCAACATTATAGAATCCGTCAACATTCCGGAACCCATAAACATTCCAGAATGCGTTCACGTTCGGGAATACATCAACATTCTAGAATCCATCAACATTCCGGAATCCATAAACATTCTGGAATATATCAGCATTCCCGGATACTTGGCTGAAGGCAACACTCCAGGACCCAACAACATTCTAGAATCCATCAACATTCCGGAATCAATCAACATTATAGAAACCGTTAACATTCCGGAACCCATCAAAATTCCGGAATTCGTCCACATTTGGGAATACATCAACATTCTAGAATCCACCAACATTCCGGAACCCATCAACATTCCGTAATGCGTCCACGTTCGGGAAAACATCAACATTCTAGAATCCATCAACATTCCGGAATCCATCAACATTCTGGAATACATCAACATTCCGGAACCCATCAACATTCAAGAAGGCGTCCACGTTCGGGAATACATCCACATTCTAGAATCCATCAACATTCCGGAATCCATCAACATTCTGGAATACACCAATTTTCTGGAACCCATCAACATTCCGGAATGCGTCCACATTTGGGAATACATGAACATTCTAGAATCCATCAACATTCCGGAATCAATCAACGTTATAGAATCTGTCAACATTCCGGAACCCATCATCATTCCGGAATGCGTCCACATTCGGGAATACATCAACATTCTAGAATCCATCAACATTCCGGAATCCATAAACATTCTGGAATACATCAACATTCCGGGATACTTGGCTGAAGGCAACACTGCAGGACCCAACAACATTCTAGAATCCATCAACATTCCGGAATCAATCAACATTATAGAATCCGTCAACATTCTGGAACCCATCATCATTCCGGAATGCGTCCACATTCGGGAATACATCAACATTCTAGAATCCATCAACATTCTGGAGTACATCAACATTCTGGAATACATCAACATTCCGGGATACTTGGCTGAAGGCAACACTGCAGGACCCAACAACATTCTAGAATCCATCAACATTCCGGAATCAATCAACGTTATAGAATCAGTCAACATTCCGGAACCCATCAACATTCCGGAATGCGTCCACATTTGGGAATACATGAACATTCTAGAATCCATCAACATTCCGGAATCAATCAACATTATAGAATCCGTCAACATTCCGGAACCCATCAACATTCTGGAATGCGTCCACGTTTGGGAATACATGAACATTCTAGAATCCATCAATATTCCGGAATCAATCAACGTTATAGAATCCGTCAACATTCCAGAACCCATCAACATTCCGGAATGCGTCCACATTTGGAAATACATGAACATTCTAGAATCCATCAACATTCCGAAATCAATCAACATTATAGAATCCGTCAACATTCCGGAACCCATAAACATTCCGGAATGCGTTCACGTTCGGGAATACATCAACATTCTAGAATCCATCAACATTCCGGAATCCATAAACATTCTGGAATACATCAGCATTCCCGGATACTTGGCTGAAGGCAACACTCCAGGACCAAACAAAATTCTAGAATCCATCAACCTTCCGGAATCAATCAACATTATAGAATCCGTTAACATTCCGGAACCCATCAAAATTCCGGAATGCGTCCACAATTGGGAATACATCAACATTCTGGAATACACCAACATTCCGGAACCCATCAACATTCCGGAATGCGTCCACATTTGGGAATACATGAACATTCTAGAATCCATCAACATTCCGGAATCAATCAACGTTATAGAATCTGTCAACATTCCGGAACCCATCATCATTCTGGAATGCGTCCACATTCGGGAATACATCAGCATTCTAAAATCCATCAACATTCCGGAATACATCAACATTCTGGAATACATCAAAATTCCGGGATACTTGGCTGAAGGCAACACTGCAGGAAACAACAACATTCTAGAATCCATCAACATTCCGGAATGCGTCCACGTTCAGGAATACATCAAAATTCTAAAATCAATCAACATTCAGGAATACATAAACATTCTGGAATACATCAACATTCTGGGATACTTGGCTGAAGGCAACACTCCAGGACCCAACAACAATCTAGAATCCATCAACATTCCGGAATCAATCAACGTTATAGAATTCGTCAACATTTCAGAACCCATCAACATTCCGGAATGCGTCCACATTTGGGAATACATCAACATTCTAGAATCCACCAACATTCCGGAACCCATCAACATTCCGTAATGCGTCCACGGTCGGGAAAACATCAACATTCTAGAATCCATCAACATTCCGGAATGCATCAACATTCTGGAATACATCAACATTCCGGAACCCATCAACATTCCAGAAGGCGTCCACATTCGGGAATACATCCACATTCTAGAATCCATCAACATTCCGGAATCCATCAACATTCTGGAATACACCAACATTCCGGAACCCATCAACATTCCAGAAATGCATCCACATTTGGGAATACATGAACATTCTAGAATCCATCAACATTGCGGAATCAATCAACGTTATAGAATCTGTCAACATTCCGGAACCCATCATCATTCCGGAATGCGTCCACATTCGGGAATACATCAACATTATAGAATGCATCAACATTCCGGAATCCATCAACATTCTGGAATACATCAACATTCCGGGATACTTGGCTGAAGGCAACACTGCAGGACCCAACAACATTCTAGAATCCATCAACATTGCGGAATCAATCAACGTTATAGAATCTGTCAACATTCCGGAACCCATCATCATTCCGGAATGCGTCCACATTCGGGAATACATCAACATTATAGAATGCATCAACATTCCGGAATCCATCAACATTCTGGAATACATCAACATTCCGGGATACTTGGCTGAAGGCAACACTGCAGGACCCAACAACATTCTAGAATCCATCAACATTGCGGAATCAATCAACATTCCGGAATCAATCAACATTATAGAATCCGTCAACGTTCCGGAACCCATCAACATTCCGGAATGCGTCCACGTATGTGAATACATCAACATTCTAGAATCCATCAACATTCCGGAATCAATCAACGTTATAGAATCTGTCAACATTCCGGAACCCATCAACATTCCGGAATGCGTCCACATTTGGGAATACATGAACATTCTAGAATCCATCAACATTCCGGAATCCATCAACATTCTGGAATACATCAACATTCCGGAACCCATCAACATTCCGGAATGCATCCACATTTGGGAATACATGAACATTCTAGAATCCATCAACATTCTGGAATCAATCAACGTTATAGAATCCGTCAACATTCCGGAACCCATCAACATTCCGGAATGCGTCCACGTTCGGGAATACATCAACATTCTAGAATCCATCAACATTCCGGAATACATCAACATTCTGGAATACATCAAAATTCCGGGATACTTGGCTGAAGGCAACACTGCAGGAAACAAAAACATTCTCGAATCCATCAAAATTGCAGAATCAATCAACGTTATAGAATCAGTCAACATTCCGGAACCCATCAACATTCCGGAATGCGTCCACATTCTGGAATACATGAACATTCTAGAATCCATCAACATTACGGAATACATCAACATTGTGGAATACATCAACAATCTGGGATACTTGGCTGAAGGCAACACTGCAGGACCCAACAACATTCTAGAATCCATCAACATTCCGGAATCAATCAACGTTATAGAATCCGTCAACATTGCGGAACCCATCAACATTCCGGAATGCGTCCACATTTGGGAATACATGAACATTCTAGAATCCATCAACATTCCAGAATCAATCAACGTTATAGAATCAGTCAACATTCCGGAACCCATCAACATTCCGGAATGCGTCCACATTTGGGAATACATGAACATTCTAGAATCCATCAACATTCTGGAATCAATCAACATTATAGAAGCCGTCAACATTCCGGAACCCATCAACATTCCGGAATTCATCAACATTCCGGAACCCATCAACATTCCGGAATGCGTCCACGTTCGGGAATACATCAACATTCTAGAATTCATCAACATTCCGGAATCCATCAACATTCTGGAATACGTCAACATTCCGGAACCCATCAACATTTCGGAAGGCGTCCACGTTCGGGAATACATCAACATTCTAGAATCCATCAACATTCCGGAATACATCAACATTGTGAAATACATCAAAATTCCGTGATACTTGGCTGAAGGCAACACTGCAGGAAACAACAACATTCTAGAATCCATCAACATTGCGGAATCAATCAACGTCATAGAATCAGTCAACATTCCGGAACCCATCAACATTCTGGAATGCGTCCACATTCTGGAATACATGAACATTCTAGAATCCATCAACATTCCGGAATCAATCAACGTTACAGAATCCGTCAACATTCCGGAACCCATCAACATTCCGGAATGCGTCCACATTCGGGAATACATCAACATTCTAGAATCCATCAACATTCCGGAGTACATCAACATTCTGGAATACATCAACATTTCGGGATACTCGGCTGAAGGCAACACTGCAGGACCCAACAACATTCTAGAATCCATCAACATTCCGGAATCAATCAACGTTATAGAATCAGTCAACATTCCGGAACCCATCAACATTCCAGAATGCGTCCACATTTGGGAATACATGAACATTCTAGAATCCATCAACATTCCGGAATACATCAACATTCTGGAATACATCAACATTCCGGAACCCATCAACATTCCGGAATGCGTCCACGTTTGGGAATACATCAACATCCTAGAATCCATCAACATTGCGGAATCAATCAACGTTATAGAATCAGTCAACATTCCAGAACCCATCAACATTCCGGAATGCATCCACATTTGGGAATACATGAACATTCTAGAATCCATCAACATTCTGGAATCAATCAACGTTATAGAATCCGTCAACATTCCGGAATGCATCCACATTTGGGAATACATGAACATTCTAGAATCCATCAACATTCCGGAATCAAACAACGTTACAGAATCCGTCAACATTCCGGAACCCATCAACATTCCAGAATGCGTCCACGTTCGGGAATACATCAACATTCTAGAATCCATCAACATTCTGGGATACTTGGCTGAAGGCAACACTGCAGGACCCAACAACATTCTAGAATCCATCAACATTCCGGAATCAATCAACGTTATAGAATCCGTCAACATTCCGGAGCCCATCAACATTCCGGAATGCATCCACGTTTGGGAATACATCAACATTCTAGAATCCATCAACATTCCGGAATCAATCAACGTCATAGAATCCGTCAACATTCCGGAACCCATCAACATTCCGGAATGCGTCCACGTTCGGGAATACATCAACATTCTAGAATCCATCAACATTCCGGAATACATCAACATTCTGGAATACATCAACATTCCGGGATACTTGGCTGAAGGCAACACTGCAGGACCCAACAACATTCTAGAATTTATCAACATTCCGGAATCAATCAACGTTATAGAATCAGTCAACATTCCGGAACCCATCAACATTCCGGAATGCATCCACATTTGGGAATACATGAACATTCTAGAATCCATCAACATTCCGGAATCAATCAACGTTATAGAATCCGTCAACATTCCGTAACCCATCAACATTCCGGAATGCGTTCACGTTCGGGAATACATCAACATTCTAGAATCCATCAACATTCCGGAATACATCAACATTCTGGAATACATCAAAATTCCAGGATACTTGGCTGAAGGCAACACTGCAGGAAACAACAACATTCTAGAATCCATCAACATTGCGGAATCAATCAACGTTATATAATCAGTCAACATTCCGGAATCCATCAACATTCCGGAATGCGTCCACATTCTGGAATACATGAACATTCTAGAATCCATCAACATTCCGGAATCAATCAACGTTACAGAATCCGTCAACATTCCGGAACCCATCAACATTCCGGAATGCTTCCACATTCGGGAATACATCAACATTCTAGAATCCATCAACATTCCGGAGTACATCAACATTCTGGAATACATCAACATTCCGGGATACTCGGCTGAAGGCAACACTGCAGGAAACAACAACATTCTAGAATCCATCAACATTCCGGAATCCATCAACATTCTGGAATACATCAACATTCCGGAACCCATCAACATTCCGGAATGCATCCACATTTGGGAATACATGAACATTCTAGAATCCATCAACATTCTGGAATCAATCAACGTTATAGAATCCGTCAACATTCCGGAACCCATCAACATTCCGGAATGCGTCAATGTTCGGGAATACATCAACATTCTAGAATCCATCAACATTCCGGAATACATCAACATTCTGGAATACATCAAAATTCCGGGATACTTGGCTGAAGGCAACACTGCAGGAAACAACAACATTCTCGAATCCATCAACATTGCGGAATCAATCAACGTTATAGAATCAGTCAACATTCCGGAACCCATCAACATTCCGGAATGCGTCCACATTCTGGAATACATGAACATTCTAGAATCCATCAACATTACGGAATACATCAACATTGTGGAATACATCAACAATCCGGGATACTTGGCTGAAGGCAACACTGCAGGACCCAACAACATTCTAGAATCCATCAACATTCCGGAATCAATCAACGTTATAGAATCCGTCAACATTGCGGAACCCATCAACATTCCGGAATGCGTCCACATTTGGGAATACATGAACATTCTAGAATCCATCAACATTCTGGAATCAATCAACGTTATAGAAGCCGTCAACATTCCGGAACTCATCAACATTCCGGAATGCGTCCATGTTCGGGAATACATCAACATTCTAGAATCCATCAACATTCCGGAATACATCAACATTCTGGAATACATCAAAATTCCGGGATACTTGGCTGAAGGCAACACTGCAGGAAACAACAACATTCTCGAATCCATCAACATTGCGGAATCAATCAACGTTATAGAATCAGTCAACATTCCGGAACCCATCAACATTCCGGAATGCGTCCACATTCTGGAATACATGAACATTCTAGAATCCATCAACATTACGGAATACATCAACATTGTGGAATACATCAATAATCCGGGATACTTGGCTGAAGGCAACACTGCAGGACCCAACAACATTCTAGAATCCATCAACATTCCGGAATCAATCAACGTTATAGAATCTGTCAACATTCCGGAACCCATCAACATTCCGGAATGCGTCCACATTTGGGAATACATGAACATTCTAGAATCCGTCAACATTCCGGAACCCATCAACATTCCGGAATGCGTCCACGTTCGGGAATACATCAACATTCTAGAATCCATCAACATTCCGGAGTACATCAACATTCTGGAATACATCAACATTCCGGGATACTTGGCTGAAGGCAACACTGCAGGACCCAAACAACATTCTAGAATCCATCAACATTCCGGAATCAATCAACTTTATAGAATCAGTCAACATTCCGGAACCCATCAACATTCCGGAATACATCCACATTTGGGAATACATGAACATTCTAGAATCCATCAACATTCCGGAATCCATCAACGTTATAGAATCAGTCAACATTCCGGAACCCATCAACATTCCGGAATGCGTCCACGTTTGGGAATACATCAACATTCTAGAATCCATCAACATTCCGGAATCAACCAACGTTATAGAATCCGTCAACATTCCGGAACCCATCAACATTCCGGAATGCATCCACGTTTGGGAATACATCAACATTCTAGAATCCATCAACATTCTGGAATCAATCAACGTTATAGAATCCGTCAACATTCCGGAACCCATCAACATTCCGGAATGCGTCCACGTTCGGGAATACATCAACATTCTAGAATCCATCAACATTCTGGAATCAATCAACGTTATAGAAGCCGTCAACATTCCGGAACCCATCAACATTCCGGAATTCATCAACATTCCGGAACCCATCAACATTCCGGAATGCGTCCACGTTCGGGAATACATCAACATTCTAGAACTCATCAACATTCCGGAATCCATCAACATTCTGGAATACGTCAACATTCCGGAACCCATCAACATTTCGGAAGGCGTCCACGTTCAGGAATACATCAACATTCTAGAATCCATCAACATTCCGGAATACATCAACATTCTGAAATACATCAAAATTCCGGGATACTTGGCTGAAGGTAACACTGCAGGAAACAACAACATTCTAGAATCCATCAACATTGCGGAATCAATCAACGTCATAGAATCAGTCAACATTCCGGAGCCCATCAACATTCTGGAATGCGTCCACATTCTGGAATACATGAACATTCTAGAATCCATCAACATTCCGGAATCAATCAACGTTACAGAATCCGTCAACATTCCGGAACCCATCAACATTCCGGAATGCGTCCACATTCGGGAATACATGAACATTCTAGAATCCATCAACATTTTGGAGTACATCAACATTCTGGAATACATCAACATTCCGGGATACTTGGCTGAAGGCAACACTGCAGGACCCAACAACATTCTAGAATCCATCAACATTCCGGAATCAATCAACGTTATAGAATCAGTCAACATTCCGGAACCCATCAATATTCCGGAATGCGTCCACATTTGGGAATACATGAACATTCCGGAATCCATCAACATTCCGGAATCAATCAACGTTAATAGAAGCCGTCAACATTCCGGAGCCCATCAACATTCCGGAATTCATCAACATTCCGGAACCCATCAACATTCCGGAATGCGTCCACGTTCGGGAATACATCAAAATTCTAGAATTCATCAACATTCCGGAATCCATCAACATTCTGGAATACGTCAACATTCCGGAACCCATCAACATTTCGGAAGGCGTCCACGTTCGGGATTACATCAACATTCTAGAATCCATCAACATTCCAGAATAAATCAACGTTATAGAATCCGTCAACATTCCGGAACCCATCAACATTCCGGAATGCGTCCACATTTGGGAATACATGAACATTCTAGAATCCATCAACATTCCGGAATCAATCAACGTTACAGAATCCGTCAACATTCCGGAACCCATCAACATTCCGGAATTCATCAACGTTCCGGAACCCATCAACATTCCGGAATGCGTCCACGTTCGGGAATACATCAACATTCTAGAATTCATCAACATTCCGGAATCCATCAACATTCTAGAATCCATCAACATTCCGGAATCAATCAACATTACAGAATCCGTCAACATTCCGGAACCCATCAACATTCCGGAATTCATCAACATTCCAGAACCCATCAACGTTCCGGATTGCGTAAACATTTGGGAATACATGAACATTCTAGAATCCATCTACATTCCGGAATCAATCAACATTACAGAATCCGTCAACATTCCGGAACCCATCAACATTCCGGAATGCGTCCACATTCGGGAATACATCAGCATTCTAGAATCCATCAACATTCCGTAATACATCAACATTCTGGAATACATCAAAATTCCGGGATACTTGGCTGAAGGCAACACTGCAGGAAACAACAACATTCTAGAATCCATCAACATTCCGGAATCAATCAACGTTATAGAATCAGTCAACATTCCGGAACCCATCAACATTCCGGAATGCGTCCACATTTGGGAATACATGAACATTCCGGAATCCATCAACATTCCGGAATCAATCAACGTTAATAGAAGCCGTCAACATTCCGGAGCCCATCAACATTCCGGAATGCGTCCACGTTCGGGAATACATAAACATTCTAGAATTCATCAACATTCCGGAATCCATCAACATTCTGGAATACGTCAACATTCCGGAACCCATCAACATTTCGGAAGGCGTCCACGTTCGGGATTACATCAACATTCTAGAATCCATCAACATTCCAGAATAAATCAACGTTATAGAATCCGTCAACATTCCGGAACCCATCAACATTCCGGAATGCATCCACGTTCGGGAATACATCAACATTCTAGAATCCATCAACATTCCGGAATACATCAACATTCTGAAATACATCAAAATTCCGGGATACTTGGCTGAAGGCAACACTGCAGGAAACAACAACATTCTAGAATCCATCAACATTGCGGAATCAATCAACGTCATAGAATCAGTCAACATTCCGGAACCCATCAACATTCAGGAATGCGTCCACATTCTGGAATACATGAACATTCTAGAATCCATCAACATTCCGGAATCAATCAACGTTACAGAATCCGTCCACATTCCGGAACCCATCAACATTCCGGAATGCGTCCACATTTGGGAATACATGAACATTCTAGAATCCATCAACATTCTGGAGTACATCAACATTCTGGAATACATCAACATTCCGGGATACTTGGCTGAAGGCAACACTGCAGGACCCAACAACATTCTAGAATCCATCAACATTCCGGAATCAATCAACGTTATAGAATCAGTCAACATTCCGGAACCCATCAACATTCCGGAATGCGTCCACATTTGGGAATACATGAACATTCCGGAATCCATCAACATTCCGGAATCAATCAACGTTAATAGAAGCCGTCAACATTCCGGAGCCCATCAACATTCCGGAATTCATCAACATTCCGGAACCCATCAACATTCCGGAATGCGTCCACGTTCGGGAATACATCAACATTCTAGAATTCATCAACATTCCGGAATCCATCAACATTCTGGAATTCATCAACATTCCGGAATCCATCAACATTCTGGAATACGTCAACATTCCGGAACCCATCAACATTTCGGAAGGCGTCCACGTTCGGGATTACATCAACATTCTAGAATCCATCAACATTCCAGAATAAATCAACGTTATAGAATCCGTCAACATTCCGGAACCCATCAACATTCCGGAATGCGTCCACGTTCGGGAATACATCAACATTCTAGAATCCATCAACATTCCGGAATACATCAACATTCTGGAATACATCAAAATTCCGGGATACTTGGCTGAAGGCAACACTGCAGGAAACAACAACATTCTAGAATCCATCAACATTGCAGAATCAATCAACGTTATAGAATCAGTCAACATTCCGGAACCCATCAACGTTCCGGAATGCGTCCACATTTGGGAATACATGAACATTCTAGAATCCATCAACATTCCGGAATCAATCAACGTTACAGAATCCGTCAACATTCCGGAACCCATCAACATTCCGGAATGCGTCCACGTTCGGGAATACATCAACATTCTAGAATCCATCAACATTCCGGAATACATCAACATTCTGGAATACATCAAAATTCCGGGTTACTTGGCTGAAGGCAACACTGCAGGAAACAACAACATTCTAGAATCCATCAACATTGCGGAATCAATCAGCGTTATAGAATCAGTCAACATTCCGGAACCCATCAACGTTCCGGAATGCGTCCACATTTGGGAATACATGAACATTCTAGAATCCATCAACATTCCGGAATCAATCAACGTTAATAGAAGCCGTCAACATTCCGGAGCCCATCAACATTCCGGAATTCATCAACATTCCGGAACCCATCAACATTCCGGAATGCGTCCACGTTCGGGAATACATAAACATTCTAGAATTCATCAACATTCCGGAATCCATCAATATTCTGGAATACGTCAACATTCCGGAACCCATCAACATTTCGGAAGGCGTCCACGTTCGGGATTACATCAACATTCTAGAATCCATCAACATTCCAGAATAAATCAACGTTATAGAATCCGTCAACATTCCGGAACCCATCAACATTCCGGAATGCGTCCAGATTTGGGAATACATGAACATTCTAGAATCCATCAACATTCCGGAATCAATCAACGTTACAGAATCCGTCAACATTCCGGAACCCATCAACATTCCGGAATTCATCAACGTTCCGGAACCCATCAACATTCCGGAATGCGTCCACGTTCGGGAATACATCAACATTCTAGAATTCATCAACATTCCGGAATCCATCAACATTCTAGAATCCATCAACATTCCGGAATCAATCAACATTACAGAATCCGTCAACATTCCGGAACCCATCAACATTCCGGAATTCATCAACATTCCAGAACCCATCAACGTTCCGGATTGCGTAAACATTTGGGAATACATGAACATTCTAGAATCCATCTACATTCCGGAATCAATCAACATTACAGAATCCGTCAACATTCCGGAACCCATCAACATTCCGGAATGCGTCCACATTCGGGAATACATCAGCATTCTAGAATCCATCAACATTCCGTAATACATCAACATTCTGGAATACATCAAAATTCCGGGATACTTGGCTGAAGGCAACACTGCAGGAAACAACAACATTCTAGAATCCATCAACATTCCGGAATCAATCAACGTTATAGAATCAGTCAACATTCCGGAACCCATCAACATTCCGGAATGCGTCCACATTTGGGAATACATGAACATTCCGGAATCCATCAACATTCCGGAATCAATCAACGTTAATAGAAGCCGTCAACATTCCGGAGCCCATCAACATTCCGGAATGCGTCCACGTTCGGGAATACATAAACATTCTAGAATTCATCAACATTCCGGAATCCATCAACATTCTGGAATACGTCAACATTCCGGAACCCATCAACATTTCGGAAGGCGTCCACGTTCGGGATTACATCAACATTCTAGAATCCATCAACATTCCAGAATAAATCAACGTTATAGAATCCGTCAACATTCCGGAACCCATCAACATTCCGGAATGCATCCACGTTCGGGAATACATCAACATTCTAGAATCCATCAACATTCCGGAATCCATCAACATTCTAGAATCCATCAACATTCCGGAATCAATCAACCTTACAGAATCCGTCAACATTCCGGAACCCATCAACATTCCGGAATGCGTCCACATTCTGGAATACATGAACATTCTAGAATCCATCAACATTCCGGAATACATCAACATTCTGGAATACATCAACATTCCGGGATACTTGGCTGAAGGTTACACTGCAGGACCCAACAACATTCTAGAATCCATCAACATTCCGGAATCAATCAACGTTATAGAATCAGTCAACATTCCGGAACCCATCAACATTCCGGAATGCGTCCACATTTGGGAATACATGAACATTCTAGAATCCATCAACATTCCGGAATCAATCAACGTTATAGAATCCGTCAACATTCCGGAACCCATCAACATTCCGGAATTCATCAACATTCCGGAACCCATCAACATTCCGGAATGCGTCCACGTTCGGGAATACATCAACATTCTAGAATTCATCAACATTCCGGAATCCATCAACATTCTAGAATCCATCAACATTCCGGAATCAATCAACATTACAGAATCCGTCAACATTCCGGAATCAATCAACGTTATAGAATCAGTCAACATTCCGGAACCCATCAACATTCCGGAATGCGTCCACATTTGGGAATACATGAACATTCCGGAATCCATCAACATTCCGGAATCAATCAACGTTAATAGAAGCCGTCAACATTCCGGAGCCCATCAACATTCCGGAATGCGTTCACGTTCGGGAATACATAAACATTCTAGAATTCATCAACATTCCGGAATCCATCAACATTCTGGAATACGTCAACATTCCGGAACCCATCAACATTTCGGAAGGCGTCCACGTTCGGGATTACATCAACATTCTAGAATCCATCAACATTCCAGAATAAATCAACGTTATAGAATCCGTCAACATTCCGGAACCCATCAACATTCCGGAATGCATCCACGTTCGGGAATACATCAACATTCTAGAATCCATCAACATTCCGGAATACATCAACATTCTGAAATACATCAAAATTCCGGGATACTTGGCTGAAGGCAACACTGCAGGAAACAACAACATTCTAGAATCCATCAACATTGCGGAATCAATCAACGTTATAGAATCAGTCAACATTCCGGAACCCATCAACGTTCCGGAATGCGTCCACATTTGGGAATACATGAACATTCTAGAATCCATCAACATTCCGGAATCAATCAACGTTACAGAATCCGTCAACATTCCGGAACCCATCAACATTCCGGAATTCATCAACATTCCGGAACCCATCAACATTCCGGAATGCGTCCACGTTCGGGAATACATCAACATTCTAGAATTCATCAACATTCCGGAATCCATCAACATTCTAGAATCCATCAACATTCCGGAATCAATCAACATTACAGAATCCGTCAACATTCCGGAATCAATCAACGTTATAGAATCAGTCAACATTCCGGAACCCATCAACATTCCGGAATGCGTCCACATCTGGTAATACATGAACATTCTAGAATCCATCAACATTCCGGAATCAATCAGCGTCACAGAATCCGTCAACATTCCGGAACCCATCAACATTCCGGAATTCATCAACATTCCGGAACACATCAACATTCCGGAATGCGTCCACGTTCGGGAATACATCAACATTCTAGAATTCATCAACATTCCGGAATCCATCAACATTCTAGAATCCATCAACATTGCGGAATCAATCAACGTTATAGAATCAGTCAACATTCCGGAACCCATCAACATTCCGGAATGCGTCCACATTCTGGAATACATGAACATTCTAGAATCCATCAACATTCCGGAATACATCAACATTCTGGAATACATCAACATTCCGGGATACTTGGCTGAAGGCAACACTGCAGGACCCAACAACATTCTAGAATCCATCAACATTCCGGAATCAATCAACGTTATAGAATCAGTCAACATTCCAGAACCCATCAACATTCCGGAATGCGTCCACATTTGGGAATACATGAACATTCCGGAATCCATCAACATTCCGGAATCAATCAACGTTAATAGAAGCCGTCAACATTCCGGAGCCCATCAACATTCCGGAATTCATCAACATTCCGGAATCCATCAACATTCTGGAATACGTCAACATTTCGGAACCCATCAACATTTCGGAAGGCGTCCACATTCGGGATTACATCAACATTCTAGAATCCATCAACATTCCAAAATAAATCAACGTTATAGAATCCGTCAACATTCCGGAACCCGTCAACATTCCGGAATGCGTCCACGTTCGGGAATACATCAACATTCCGGAACCCATCAACATTCCGGAATTCATCAACATTCCGGAACACATCAACATTCCGGAATGCGTCCACGTTCGGGAATACATCAACATTCTAGAATTCATCAACATTCCGGAATCCATCAACATTCTGGAATACGTCAACATTCCGGAACCCATCAACATTTCGGAAGGCGTCCACGTTCAGGAATACATCAACATTCTAGAATCCATCAACATTCCGGAATACATCAACATTCTGAAATACATCAAAATTCCGGGATACTTGGCTGAAGGTAACACTGCAGGAAACAACAACATTCTAGAATCCATCAACATTGCGGAATCAATCAACGTCATAGAATCAGTCAACATTCCGGAGCCCATCAACATTCTGGAATGCGTCCACATTCTGGAATACATGAACATTCTAGAATCCATCAACATTCCGGAATCAATCAACGTTACAGAATCCGTCAACATTCCGGAACCCATCAACATTCCGGAATGCGTCCACATTCGGGAATACATGAACATTCTAGAATCCATCAACATTTTGGAGTACATCAACATTCTGGAATACATCAACATTCCGGGATACTTGGCTGAAGGCAACACTGCAGGACCCAACAACATTCTAGAATCCATCAACATTCCGGAATCAATCAACGTTATAGAATCAGTCAACATTCCGGAACCCATCAACATTCCGGAATGCGTCCACATTTGGGAATACATGAACAATCCGGAATCCATCAACATTCCGGAATCAATCAACGTTAATAGAAGCCGTCAACATTCCGGAGCCCATCAACATTCCGGAATTCATCAACATTCCGGAACCCATCAACATTCCGGAATGCGTCCACGTTCGGGAATACATCAAAATTCTAGAATTCATCAACATTCCAGAATCCATCAACATTCTGGAATACGTCAACATTCCGGAACCCATCAACATTTCGGAAGGCGTCCACGTTCGGGATTACATCAACATTCTAGAATCCATCAACATTCCAGAATAAATCAACGTTATAGAATCCGTCAACATTCCGGAACCCATCAACATTCCGGAATGCGTCCACATTTGGGAATACATGAACATTCTAGAATCCATCAACATTCCGGAATCAATCAACGTTACAGAATCCGTCAACATTCCGGAACCCATCAACATTCCGGAATTCATCAACGTTCCGGAACCCATCAACATTCCGGAATGCGTCCACGTTCGGGGATACATCAACATTCTAGAATTCATCAACATTCCGGAATCCATCAACATTCTAGAATCCATCAACATTCCGGAATCAATCAACATTACAGAATCCGTCAACATTCCGGAATCAATCAACGTTATAGAATCAGTCAACATTCCGGAACCCATCAACATTCCGGAATGCGTCCACATTTGGGAATACATGAACATTCCGGAATCCATCAACATTCCGGAATCAATCAACGTTAATAGAAGCCGTCAACATTCCGGAGCCCATCAACATTCCGGAATGCGTCCACGTTCGGGAATACATAAACATTCTAGAATTCATCAACATTCCGGAATCCATCAACATTCTGGAATACGTCAACATTCCGGAACCCATCAACATTTCGGAAGGCGTCCACGTTCGGGATTACATCAACATTCTAGAATCCATCAACATTCCAGAATAAATCAACGTTATAGAATCCGTCAACATTCCGGAACCCATCAACATTCCGGAATGCATCCACGTTCGGGAATACATCAACATTCTAGAATCCATCAACATTCTGGAGTACATCAACATTCTGGAATACATCAACATTCCGGGATACTTGGCTGAAGGCAACACTGCAGGACCCAACAACATTCTAGAATCCATCAACATTCCGGAATCAATCAACGTTATAGAATCAGTCAACATTCCGGAACCCATCAACATTCCGGAATGCGTCCACATTTGGGAATACATGAACATTCCGGAATCCATCAACATTCCGGAATCAATCAACGTTAATAGAAGCCGTCAACATTCCGGAGCCCATCAACATTCCGGAATTCATCAACATTCCGGAACCCATCAACATTCCGGAATGCGTCCACGTTCGGGAATACATCAACATTCTAGAATTCATCAACATTCCGGAATCCATCAACATTCTGGAATACGTCAACATTCCGGAACCCATCAACATTTCGGAAGGCGTCCACGTTCGGGATTACATCAACATTCTAGAATCCATCAACATTCCAGAATAAATCAACGTTATAGAATCCGTCAACATTCCGGAACCCATCAACATTCCGGAATGCGTCCACGTTCGGGAATACATCAACATTCTAGAATCCATCAACATTCCGGAATACATCAACATTCTGGAATACATCAAAATTCCGGGATACTTGGCTGAAGGCAACACTGCAGGAAACAACAACATTCTAGAATCCATCAACATTGCAGAATCAATCAACGTTATAGAATCAGTCAACATTCCGGAACCCATCAACGTTCCGGAATGCGTCCACATTTGGGAATACATGAACATTCTAGAATCCATCAACATTCCGGAATCAATCAACGTTACAGAATCCGTCAACATTCCGGAACCCATCAACATTCCGGAATGCGTCCACGTTCGGGAATACATCAACATTCTAGAATCCATCAACATTCCGGAATCAATCAACGTTAATAGAAGCCGTCAACATTCCGGAGCCCATCAACATTCCGGAATTCATCAACATTCCGGAATCCATCAACATTCTAGAATCCATCAACATTCCGGAATCAATCAACATTACAGAATCCGTCAACATTCCGGAACCCATCAACATTCCGGAATTCATCAACATTCCAGAACCCATCAACGTTCCGGATTGCGTAAACATTTGGGAATACATGAACATTCTAGAATCCATCTACATTCCGGAATCAATCAACATTACAGAATCCGTCAACATTCCGGAACCCATCAACATTCCGGAATGCGTCCACATTCGGGAATACATCAGCATTCTAGAATCCATCAACATTCCGTAATACATCAACATTCTGGAATACATCAAAATTCCGGGATACTTGGCTGAAGGCAACACTGCAGGAAACAACAACATTCTAGAATCCATCAACATTCCGGAATCAATCAACGTTATAGAATCAGTCAACATTCCGGAACCCATCAACATTCCGGAATGCGTCCACATTTGGGAATACATGAACATTCCGGAATCCATCAACATTCCGGAATCAATCAACGTTAATAGAAGCCGTCAACATTCCGGAGCCCATCAACATTCCGGAATGCGTCCACGTTCGGGAATACATAAACATTCTAGAATTCATCAACATTCCGGAATCCATCAACATTCTGGAATCAGTCAACATTCCAGAACCCATCAACATTCCGGAATGCATCCACATTTGGGAATACATGAACATTCTAGAATCCATCAACATTCTGGAATCAATCAACGTTATAGAATCCGTCAACATTCCGGAATGCATCCACATTTGGGAATACATGAACATTCTAGAATCCATCAACATTCCGGAATCAAACAACGTTACAGAATCCGTCAACATTCCGGAACCCATCAACATTCCAGAATGCGTCCACGTTCGGGAATACATCAACATTCTAGAATCCATCAACATTCTGGGATACTTGGCTGAAGGCAACACTGCAGGACCCAACAACATTCTAGAATCCATCAACATTCCGGAATCAATCAACGTTATAGAATCCGTCAACATTCCGGAGCCCATCAACATTCCGGAATGCATCCACGTTTGGGAATACATCAACATTCTAGAATCCATCAACATTCCGGAATCAATCAACGTCATAGAATCCGTCAACATTCCGTAACCCATCAACATTCCGGAATGCGTTCACGTTCGGGAATACATCAACATTCTAGAATCCATCAACATTCCGGAATACATCAACATTCTGGAATACATCAAAATTCCAGGATACTTGGCTGAAGGCAACACTGCAGGAAACAACAACATTCTAGAATCCATCAACATTGCGGAATCAATCAACGTTATATAATCAGTCAACATTCCGGAATCCATCAACATTCCGGAATGCGTCCACATTCTGGAATACATGAACATTCTAGAATCCATCAACATTCCGGAATCAATCAACGTTACAGAATCCGTCAACATTCCGGAACCCATCAACATTCCGGAATGCTTCCACATTCGGGAATACATCAACATTCTAGAATCCATCAACATTCCGGAGTACATCAACATTCTGGAATACATCAACATTCCGGGATACTCGGCTGAAGGCAACACTGCAGGAAACAACAACATTCTAGAATCCATCAACATTGCGGAATCAATCAACGTTATAGAATCAGTCAACATTCCGGAACCCATCAACATTCCGGAATGCGTCCACATTCTGGAATACATGAACATTCTAGAATCCATCAACATTACGGAATACATCAACATTGTGGAATACATCAATAATCCGGGATACTTGGCTGAAGGCAACACTGCAGGACCCAACAACATTCTAGAATCCATCAACATTCCGGAATCAATCAACGTTATAGAATCTGTCAACATTCCGGAACCCATCAACATTCCGGAATGCGTCCACATTTGGGAATACATGAACATTCTAGAATCCGTCAACATTCCGGAACCCATCAACATTCCGGAATGCGTCCACGTTCGGGAATACATCAACATTCTAGAATCCATCAACATTCCGGAGTACATCAACATTCTGGAATACATCAACATTCCGGGATACTTGGCTGAAGGCAACACTGCAGGACCCAAACAACATTCTAGAATCCATCAACATTCCGGAATCAATCAACTTTATAGAATCAGTCAACATTCCGGAACCCATCAACATTCCGGAATACATCCACATTTGGGAATACATGAACATTCTAGAATCCATCAACATTCCGGAATACATCAACGTTATAGAATCAGTCAACATTCCGGAACCCATCAACATTCCGGAATGCGTCCACGTTTGGGAATACATCAACATTCTAGAATCCATCAACATTCCGGAATCAACCAACGTTATAGAATCCGTCAACATTCCGGAACCCATCAACATTCCGGAATGCATCCACGTTTGGGAATACATCAACATTCTAGAATCCATCAACATTCTGGAATCAATCAACGTTATAGAATCCGTCAACATTCCGGAACCCATCAACATTCCGGAATGCGTCCACGTTCGGGAATACATCAACATTCTAGAATCCATCAACATTCTGGAATCAATCAACGTTATAGAAGCCGTCAACATTCCGGAACCCATCAACATTCCGGAATTCATCAACATTCCGGAACCCATCAACATTCCGGAATGCGTCCACGTTCGGGAATACATCAACATTCTAGAACTCATCAACATTCCGGAATCCATCAACATTCTGGAATACGTCAACATTCCGGAACCCATCAACATTTCGGAAGGCGTCCACGTTCAGGAATACATCAACATTCTAGAATCCATCAACATTCCGGAATACATCAACATTCTGAAATACATCAAAATTCCGGGATACTTGGCTGAAGGTAACACTGCAGGAAACAACAACATTCTAGAATCCATCAACATTGCGGAATCAATCAACGTCATAGAATCAGTCAACATTCCGGAGCCCATCAACATTCTGGAATGCGTCCACATTCTGGAATACATGAACATTCTAGAATCCATCAACATTCCGGAATCAATCAACGTTACAGAATCCGTCAACATTCCGGAACCCATCAACATTCCGGAATGCGTCCACATTCGGGAATACATGAACATTCTAGAATCCATCAACATTTTGGAGTACATCAACATTCTGGAATACATCAACATTCCGGGATACTTGGCTGAAGGCAACACTGCAGGACCCAACAACATTCTAGAATCCATCAACATTCCGGAATCAATCAACGTTATAGAATCAGTCAACATTCCGGAACCCATCAACATTCCGGAATGCGTCCACATTTGGGAATACATGAACATTCCGGAATCCATCAACATTCCGGAATCAATCAACGTTAATAGAAGCCGTCAACATTCCGGAGCCCATCAACATTCCGGAATTCATCAACATTCCGGAACCCATCAACATTCCGGAATGCGTCCACGTTCGGGAATACATCAAAATTCTAGAATTCATCAACATTCCGGAATCCATCAACATTCTGGAATACGTCAACATTCCGGAACCCATCAACATTTCGGAAGGCGTCCACGTTCGGGATTACATCAACATTCTAGAATCCATCAACATTCCGGAATACATCAACATTCTGGAATACATCAAAATTCCGGGATACTTGGCTGAAGGCAACACTGCAGGAAACAACAACATTCTAGAATCCATCAACATTGCAGAATCAATCAACGTTATAGAATCAGTCAACATTCCGGAACCCATCAACGTTCCGGAATGCGTCCACATTTGGGAATACATGAACATTCTAGAATCCATCAACATTCCGGAATCAATCAACGTTACAGAATCCGTCAACATTCCGGAACCCATCAACATTCCGGAATTCATCAACGTTCCGGAACCCATCAACATTCCGGAATGCGTCCACGTTCGGGAATACATCAACATTCTAGAATTCATCAACATTCCGGAATCCATCAACATTCTAGAATCCATCAACATTCCGGAATCAATCAACATTACAGAATCCGTCAACATTCCGGAACCCATCAACATTCCGGAATTCATCAACATTCCAGAACCCATCAACGTTCCGGATTGCGTAAACATTTGGGAATACATGAACATTCTAGAATCCATCTACATTCCGGAATCAATCAACATTACAGAATCCGTCAACATTCCGGAACCCATCAACATTCCGGAATGCGTCCACATTCGGGAATACATCAGCATTCTAGAATCCATCAACATTCCGTAATACATCAACATTCTGGAATACATCAAAATTCCGGGATACTTGGCTGAAGGCAACACTGCAGGAAACAACAACATTCTAGAATCCATCAACATTCCGGAATCAATCAACGTTATAGAATCAGTCAACATTCCGGAACCCATCAACATTCCGGAATGCGTCCACATTTGGGAATACATGAACATTCCGGAATCCATCAACATTCCGGAATCAATCAACGTTAATAGAAGCCGTCAACATTCCGGAGCCCATCAACATTCCGGAATGCGTCCACGTTCGGGAATACATAAACATTCTAGAATTCATCAACATTCCGGAATCCATCAATATTCTGGAATACGTCAACATTCCGGAACCCATCAACATTTCGGAAGGCGTCA
>NW_026559408.1:25000-32759 GCF_022539595.1 Amphiprion ocellaris | reverse complement strand
GGACTCAGATCCTGAACAGATATCTGTCAGTATGGGCAATAAATAGCAGCAATCTTATTTTGGTCTTCTGCACTGTCTTTGAAGAAGAAGAGATATAAAACCATTCTTTCATCGGAATCTCTTCTCTCATAACTTCCACCTGTCTCTTTTCTGTGGCTCATTTTTGTCTCTTCTTTGATATTTTTCTCACAATTCAGTCCTTTAGTTTCTCCTTTTAGCTCTTCCTCCTGTCCGTCCTTAACCTCCTTCATCCTGCCTGGAGTGGCAAAGCACGTAAAAATAGAAACTGCAGTGATTCTGTCTGGTTGAATCTGAATAATGCATACAGGAGAGCTGTGTTTGTGTGTTGAATTCACAATACCACCTGCGCACACAGGAATGCATCTGTAGTAAGACATGCATGTGTTTGTCTCTGGAGGCCTATAAATAAGATGTAAATAAAGCTTTATGCATTTAAAAAAAATAGAATAGGACGTTTAATCACTTATTTTAAGTACTGGTTCAATATATGATTGAGGGACTTTTGAAGTCCAGGGGATATATCTGCATACATTTTTATTAAAAGTAAGAAAGCTCATGTTTTATGTTCATTATGATCATGTCTTTGCAAATTCCATAATTATTTATTATGGAAACAATCACTTATTAATAAAAAATGACTGGATATCACTAAAATGTCAACTAAATAACTGTCTGAATTTAATAACAATCACCTTCTAATGAGCTAAACAATAATAAAATGAGCTGATTCAGAAATAGCTTGGATTGTGTTCTTTTATTAAGTTGAGATAATCATGACAGATATTTCTTTTTTGGCAATAGATCACATTTCATATGGAAAATAACAAATTAAATCACTTTCCACTAAGTTCCCCATTACAAGAACAGCTCCCCAGGAAGTGTGTTAATTCCAGATCACATGACCAGTTATTTAATATTGTATATATAATATTTAGAAGAATCTTTCTCTAAAATGCCATGTGGTGTTTGGTTCTAGGCGGTCAGGTTGATTTCAGGCCTGAAAACAGCAAAAATGTGAACTATGATACAAAAAGCCCCACAGTTGTATATTGATCCTGAAGTGGATCGTTTATAGTAAATTCACCTACATTTTGTTTGTGGTGTTATCTGAAGGAAGGTCATCCTTGGGGGTGAGATTTTATTGAGCCTCAAGCTGTTGTAAATGCAGACAGCTGGTTGGAGCTACCTGAGGGACTTCCACCCCTGAGAGGCCTCACAAAGTCCAGGACCAAATGTCCTTACATCTGTGTATCATGACCTTGAACAGCTGCTGCTTGTCTGAAACAAATACCTTTAGATCAATATTAATTGCTAATCTCTGCATACCGTACATGTGTGCACTTCTTAGCCTGGCAGCAGCTTGTGTTAAGTATTGCAGTAATTTCAGTCTTGTCATTTGATTTTCGGGATCCTAATACATTGACTTTTGACTTTGCATCTAGAAAAGCTCTCAGTGAATGATTTAACCTTGTGTCGTCCTGCAGGTCAAAATCGACCCCTTTTAAAGTTTGAAAATGTGGGAAAAAATATATTTTCACAGTGAAACTTCTAATGTCTACATTTTCAATATTTTTGGGAAATCTTTGAACATTTTTTGGTGGACAAAAAGAAATGTTAAAAATGTTTCTGAAGAACATTCACAAAAAAATCAACCAAAATCCAGCAAAATTTGCAGCGAATTTTTTTGTGAATGTTCTTAAACAAAATATTAGAAGTTATACTGATATATATATGGAATCACTTTAGATATTTTTAAGATTTTTTTGAAGATTTTTACTCATTTTTTGAAAATATTAGAATTTTCTTGCCAAATTTGGGGGATTTTTAAAAAAATAAAACTTTTAAGGCAAACTTTTAAGGTTTTGCAAATTTTCAGAAATTTGGGGAATTTTTTTGCGGACTTCTGGGTTTTTTTTCAGACAAGGAAACAATATTTTTTGTGCCCATAAATGAGGACAACAGGAGGATTAAGAGATGTGCAGACTGTGCCCATCACTCTACCTTCATTTTTATTTTTTGGCTTTGAATGTGGATGCACACATGAATCCAGCGTAGCAGATAGGTTGCATGTTAACCCTCCTGTTGTCCTCATTTACTGGCACCAAATTCCAATAATTCCTTAAAAGTTTCCCTTAAAAGTTTGATTTTAAAGAAATCCCCCAAATCTGGCAAGAAAATTCTTGTAAATATTTTCAAAAAATGAGTAAAAATCTTCAAAAAAAAAAAATCCAGCGAATTTCGCTGGATTTTGGTTGATTTTTATGTGAATGATGTTAAGAAATATTTATAACATTTATTTTTTTCCACCAAAAAATATTTCCCCAAAATGTTGAAAATGTGGACATCAGAAGTTTCACTGTGAAAAAATATACTTTTTTTCCCCCACATTTTCAAACTTTAAAACGGGTCAATTTTGACCCACAGGACGACACGAGGGTTAAAGAGACGTAGTTGCCGTTAAGATATTTAGCCAGAATTGAAACACATTCTGCCCTCGTGGTTATTTAATCACTTTTTAATTTAATATATCATTGCTCTCATATTAAGACCCTATTTTCTCTGCTTTGCTCAGCAGCGTAGAAGAAGGGGAGAGTATAGGAGTGTGTGTGGGTGTGTGTGGGGTGTGTGTGTGTTGCTATGTCTGCGTATGCATTCATGCATCAAATTTCCCCTCATCTCTGCATTGCCATTAGGCAAAGCTTTTTCACAGTTCAACACACAGCTCGCAGTGCTGTCCTTAGAAATCCCATTAATATTAGGACTCTCATACATGTGGAGCTGTGGCATCACCAGGCAATTTCTATGAATATTTAAATTAACAAGGGATACAGTATATTGGACAGTAATATTGAAGGATTTACAGTATCCGTGTGTTCCTTTACATTTTTATAATTCTACTCCAAAACCTAATTTAGAACTTGCTACTTTTATGGTATCTTGATAGAGTGTAAATAATACATTTCACCAAAACAAAATTAATTCATATTTGTTTATTTATGCACTGATATTCAGACAACACGAATGTGAATGTGCCAAGTTCAGGGCAAAAGCTACACAAATAGCCCCAAAACAGACAAGACACAGAACACAGGCCGACATAATGTAACACAGCAGTTAGCAGAGACACACTTTGGGTCGTTGCCGTTTTACAGAAGCAGCAGGGACCCATTTCATCATGTTCCTCTCATATTCCTCTTCTCAGCCTCTGGCGCTGTACGTTCAGCATAAACCAGCCTCTCATCTCAGCAGTCGTAAATGTCTCAGGCAGAAAAGCTCTTGTCCCGCTCCACCCTTCCTCCTCCTCCTCCTCCTCCTCCTCCTCCTCCTCAGCAGCCAGGATGTAAACCAGTCTGAGAGCCCCACTGTGCTGATGATTCAGAGGAGGGGATGATGGATGAAGACAAAAGAAACAGATGAGAGGTGAAGGAAAGTGCAAAGAAACTGATGAGAAGTGCCAATATAAATGCAAATAGCCCAATGAGAGGGAGTAAAAACATATTCTAATCCATCATTATCCTAATAGCTGGAAACCTGACAGTGTTTATATTGACATCCTCTTTGAGCTCACCCACATTTATAAAGATCTGCTGATTGGCTGCTAGAGCTGCCATTACTTTGCAGCTTTGTTGGGATTGGCTTGTGTCCCAGCAACTCCCAGTCTCTCATTGGATGGATTAAAGATGCAGTGTAGGGGGTGTAGAGGCTGGAGTCTGTGATGATCTGAAGCACGCTGGGATCTACCTCCTCTACTGTACTGGCTCTTATTGTGGAAGGACTGCGTCTTTTTTTTTACCCTGCCTGTGCAAGTTGCAAAATGACGGATAGGAAATCAAACACTTGAGGATTGCTGGGATATTTCTGCATGACAGGTAATCAGTGCTGCTCACGTGTGCTGCAGATGCATCATGTTCTCAGGTGTGCAGTGGATTCTGATGGCGAGCTTCACATGCAGTAGTCGCTGGTTGTTTGAACCACGTTGCCCTCCTCTCTCCTGAGACTGCAGAGGACAGCGAGGGAAGGAGGAGATGCAGGGAGAGAGCTGGAGGCTGTCGGCCAAGAAACCTGGAGGTGCTCCACAGCTTCTCCTTTTATTTACTGCGCCAGCTGTCTGAGAAGATAAAGAGAAGCTGAGCAAAACAGAAAGCTGTGAACAATCAGTTGGCTTCTCCATTGTGTCACAGAAGAAACTATTATTTGTTGTTGCTCTTGTGTTCGTTATGGAATCCCTGCTTTTCTGTCTAGTAAAAATCACCGTGATCATCCTAATGGACCTCTGTTTTGCCTTGTTGTCTGTTCCAGTTTGTCGTCGACAGGCGTGGGTTTCATCCTGGTTATTGATCGCCGGCAAGACAGATGGGCGGCTGTCAAGGGGACCCTGCTTCGTATCGCAGTAAGTTTGTCTTTGTGTCTGCAGATTTATCTGACTGTGCTTTACATAAAATGAAGGAAGTAATATAAATTTTATAAATTTTACTGATACATATGGAATCACTTTAGATATTTTTAGGACTTTTTTGGAAGATTTTTATGAAATTTGGGGAATTTTTTTGCTGATTTTTTTGGATTTTTTTCAGACAAGGAAACAATGTTTTTTGGTGTCCGTAAATGAGGACAACAGGAGGGTTAAGAGGTGTTGGAACGTCCCCATCTCTCCTTTACAGCTCCACCACTAATATCACTTCCTCCCCGGGGGGCTGATATGAGTAAACCTCATCCTTGTACCCTCTCCCATCACCATCACCATCGAGCATGTGTTTCCATGGCCACAGGGGGAAATAAACAGTCATAGGCCAAAGGACAGAATGAGATGGCGTACCTCAATCAGCATCTCTGCGTCTATTCAATTCTGAGTCACTTCCTTGAATGAATAACCAGTACTCAGACTGGTTTAACCCTCGTGTCGTCCTGCAGGTCAAATTGACGAGGTTTGAAGTTTGAAAATGTGGAAAAAATATATTTTCACAGTGAAACTTCTGATGTCCACATTTTTAATATTTTTGGGAAATCTTTGAACATTTTTTTGGTGGAAAAAAGAAATGTTAAAAATATTTCTTAACAACATTCACAAAAAAAAATCTTTTTATGTGAATGTTCTTAAAGAAAATATTAGAAGTTTTACTGACATATATGGAATCATTTTAGGTATTTTTAGGATTTTTTTAAAAATATTTTTTGAAGATATTTACAAGAATTTTCTTGCCAAATTTGAGGGATTTTTTTCTTAAATAAAACTTTTAAGGGAAACTTTTAAAGAATTATTTGAATTTTCTTCCTGAAGGTTTTGCAAATTTTCAGAAATTTGGGGAATTTTTTGCTGAATTTTTGGATATTTTTCAGACAAGGAAACAATATTTTTTGGTGCCCATAAATGAGGACAACAGGAGGGTTAAGGTCTCCTGTGCTTCAGGACAGGCAGCCCATCTTTGTCTTCTTTTACTCTTCAGCTGCTGCAGGAAACCAGAAACAGTTGTTGTCCCTCCTTTCTGGCAAACAATTGCTTCTCCTTTCTCCTCTTTCATCCACCTTCTTTTAATATACAGAAATGACAGTAGTCATGTTGCTTATGTTGCTGAAATAGTCAGGATTCTGCTTTTTTGTTGCTTCTTTCAGTTGTTTCAGGCTTTTGTTGTGAACAATGACTGTATGTTCATCTGTGTTTCACTGAACACTGGCAGCGCTCCATAGTGTGTAAAGAGGAGGGGCATATTGCTTTTTTTTTTGGCTAAAACAATGGACTGGTGACCATCCTCTTGATTCATGTTCCTTATTTATATCAGCACTGAGCTTCTGCTACCTACAAGTGAAGTACAGAGATGACTTTTGTTGCTGCTTTAGTGGAAAAAAGAAGAATATTTGCATTTTCAGGCGTTTTGTTCAGGATGAATTATATAAATCATTTTCTTGGGGTTGAACAGATCCTCACATGTCGATTAATAATGTTAAAGGCGGCAAAATAATAAATCAGCACAAAGACAGACATACCAAAAGATGAATATCACCACCCACTGTCTCCAGAGACATGAGAGACTTGCTCAGTCATCTCAAATTAAATCAAGCTTTATTAATCCCACGAAAGGGGGGACTTTTACAGGTTGACGGGTCGGTATTGGGGGGCATTCAGTCAACCCTGCAATAATGTCCTGTTTGGAGTGATTGAGTCAAGCTGCTAAATACACGATGATAAAAAGTGGTGCTGCTCTGTTTGTAGTCGGTGTGTACGCTCGCGTGGATGTGAGCAAATAAGTTCATTAATGCTGCTGAACCATAGTCTTTGTGGTCTTGTGTGTATATTTGAGAACATTTGTGTATACGTGGGCTTGTGGGTGTGAATGTGGGTCAGTGTGTTTTCAAGGAAAGCTGCTCACTAGCTGAGGTGGATCTGGTGACAGAAAGTGTTCATAGATTGGACTTAATTAAGTCTCCAGTTATACTGTCAGTCCCTGAAGCTTGTCATTTATCTGGCCGTGTGTGTGTGTGTGTGTGTGTGTGTGTGTGTGTGTGTGTGTGTGTGTGTGTGTGTGTGTGTGTGTGTGTGTGTGTGTGTGTGTGTGTGTGTGTGTGTGTGTGTGTGTGTGTGTGTGTGTGTGTGTGTGTGTGTGTGTGTGTGTGCCATTGACAGAGAACAAAGAACAAGTAGACCATGACTGCCAGCAACCAGAGATCCAAGCAGCACGGTTGAATGGTTTGAAGCCACATTATACATTTGAAGGGAGTAAGACTGGTGACATTTTACAGCGATTTTGTGAACAAAGCCCATAAAAACAGCAGAACCAAAACTGCATGCAGCCCTTTGGCTATAAGCTTATTCACGTGTGTATAATATGTAAGTTCTTTCAGCCATCATCGCTCAAACAGGAATAAATTGTGCATTACTTGGGCTATTTTCCACAAAAGAGGAATCTACTACTGTGTCTGTGTTCTTTATAATAATCAAACTTATCGCCCACTTTTAATAGCTGTTGGGCTCAAAACAAAGGAGTTCCTTAGACCTATTGCATGAGATAGGTGTTTAACCCTCATTTCGTCCTGCAGGTCAAAATTGACCCGTTTTAAAGTTTGAAAATGTGGAAAAAATAATCTATTTTCACAGTGAAACTTTTCATGTCCACATTTTCAACATTTTTGCTGTATTTTGGTTGATTTTTTTGTGAATGTTCTTAAGAAACATGAATACCAATTATTATATTCCTGTATGACAATTTGTAATCTTTTCCAGAAAATTAGGCAAGTAAATGGCTTTATATAGTGGCAAACATCAATGTACCGCCAAGATGTTTACATTAAATGGGTACATTACCACAAAATTAATGCTTAAAGCCCCCAAGTCCAAAACTGCAACAACAGAGCTCCAGTATATGAGAAACAAAACATATCAGACGTTTGCAGGAGTAGAGAGTCAGATTAATTAGGATCAGATCTTAGTTTGGATCTTTAAATGAATTTGTTGATGGTGAGAAAAAAAATAGAGAATTTTGCCAGATTTATCCTTGAAGAGGCCTGTTTCTTATTTTGCTACGCAATGCTGACAAATCCATTAATCATCAATACAACACAGATTTACAAACATCTGCAAACTCCATCTATGGTGCGTTTCATTTCTCCAGATAGTTAATAACCATTTTCAGCAGTTATCTTCTTCTTCCAGCAGGTCAGCCAGGAAGGACAAACGCTGGATTGATTTATTAATTCCATTAACAGTTCCTTCCCCAAGAGGTTTTTTTATGAACAATGTGTTCAC
>NW_026559408.1:0-20000 GCF_022539595.1 Amphiprion ocellaris | reverse complement strand
ATGAGATTTGCTCACGGCTACAAAATTAGTTATTATATTGCTTTATAGTTTAGAATTGCAGCAGTTAACTGATTATTATGAAGGTTGTCAACTTATAAATTAATCCCCAACTATTTTGATAATCGATTAATTTGTTTGAGTCATTTTTTTAGGGATAGTGTCTTTCCTTCCAGTTTCATAAATTCAAATATTTGGTTTCTTAACTCTTACATGACAGTAAACTGAATATCTTTCAATTGTAAACAAAACAAAACTTTTGGCGCCGGGAAAAACATTAACATTTTCCTGAATTTTCTTTCCATTTTAAAGAACCAAATGACTAATTGATTAATTGAGCAAATAATTAACAGAGTAATAAAAAACAAAAATAACTCTTGGATGCAGCCCCAGTGTACTGTCAACTACGGGAAAAATAGGAAGTTGTGACCAAAAATGTACAGAAATCCCATCAGAACACATTATGACATTTTCTTGCACAAAGGTTATAGGATTAAGTCTCATTCAGATATGAAGAATTTGGTGAAAATGGAGTATTTGTGGGAAGATTTGCCAAAAAAATCTGACCTGTTACTCTGCCCTGGTCCTCAGGAGATTCTGGACAAAGCCTTGGCTTTGTCTCGTGAAGGTGATGAACTGATCCAGAACTCCCACTACGCCGAGGACTCCATTCAGCCCAAATGCAGCGAGCTCAGAGCTGTCAGTGAGAGCGTCAGTAGCAGTCTGAGGGACAAGAAGGACCACCTCCTCAAAGCCATGGAGCTGCACCACCGACTGGAGAGGGTGAGAAGATTAAACACACACTAACACCTCCATTTCCTGGTCCTTTTGGTTGTTTTTTAACCTTTCACCTCCTCTGCTGTCCTCTGCAGGCATCTAAATGGGTTGATGATGGTATCTACCTGCTGGCCTCTCAGCCGGTGGACAAATGTCAGTCCCATGAGGGGGCGGAGTTGGCCCTGCAGGAGCTGGAGCGTTACCTGGATAATGCCGGCCAGAATCAGCTGACAGACCTCAGCACCATCTGGGGAGAGTATGACATGGTGCTGAACCAGCAGTTCAGGGTAAGAGGAGAACACGTGTTGTGGTTTAACATCACTTTCAAATGGACTGGAACACCCCGATGCAGCAGAGATGTCCAAATTATTAACACCTGTCTAAAATCAGTGCAACGTAAAGTCTCAGCACTGGAAAAAATGCTCCTCTCAAAACAAGAAAAAAAAACTTATTTCAAGGAACTTTTACCTTGAAATAAGTAAAAAAAAATCTGCCAATAGAACAAGTGAAAATGTCTTGGTAAGATTTCTTGAAATGAGATATGATATTTAGAATATTGAGATCTCAAAATTAGCTGGGAAAACTTATTTTAAGCTCTATTTTACCAGGATTGTCAAGCTTAGGTGTCTTAAAATAAACCAGACATGCTAAAAAAAAAAAAAAAAAAAGAAGAAGCAGTTTTTCAGTCAAAAATAGATTTTTGCTTTCATGTAACCTCCTACTTTGAGATGTATTAACCCTCCTGCTGTCTTCATTCATGGGCACCAGAAAACATTTTTTACTTGTCTGAAAAAAAAATCAAAAAAATCAGCAAAAAAATTACCCACATTTTTTAATATTTGCAAAACCTTCAGGAAGAAAATTCCAATAATTCCTTAAGAGTTTCCCTTAAAAGTTTTTTTTTTTTTAAATCCCCCAAATTTGGCAAAAAATTCTTGTAAATATTTTCAAAAAATGAGTAAAAATCTTCCAAAAAGTCCTAAAAATATCTGAAGTGATTCCATATATATCAGTAAAACTTATAATGTTTTCTTTAAGAACATTCACATAAAAATCAACCAAAATCCAGTGAAGTTCGCTGGATTTTGGTTGATTTTTTGTGTGAATGTTTTCAAGAAACATTTTTAACATTTCTTTTTTTCCACCAAAAAATGTTCAAAGATTTCCCAAGAATGTTGAAAATGTGGACATCAGAAGTTTCACTGTGAAAATATATATTTTTTACCACATTTTCAAACTTTAAAACGGGTCAATTTTGACCTGCAGGACGACACAAAGGTTAAACTTATTTTGAGTTTTCTTGTAAAATTCAATTCAAAAGAAGATAATTTCCAGATTGTTTGACTTAACCAGATATTTCAGATGCGTTGTCTAAAACAAGTCCCTCCATCTGCTGAAATGTCACTTGTTAAGTGAATTTATCTTAAATCAAGTGTGATGAGACATTTTGACTAAAAGTAAGACAAACAGACTTGATAAGATTAAGAGTTTTTGCAGTGTGTGGATGATTTAGATGTTCAATGATCCGCTGACAGAAATGTGAACTACTCAACCATCACATACTGATCACTGATGGCTTCCCATGTATCAGGACCAAGTGGAGAAAGTTTTCCAGAAGCAGTCGTCCATGCAGGAGATGTTTGACAAGAGGAGGGTCAGTCTGAAGAAGCTGGCAGCCAAACAGACCAGGCCTGTGCAGCCGGTAGCCCCCAGACCTGAAGCCTTCATCAAATCTCCTCTCAGCTCGCCTGGTCAGTCTTCACACAGCCACACATGAGCCTTATTTATGTCACACAACGCAGATCCTTTTATAACTTGTTTTTGAGGGTGTTATGGTAGTCCATCTTTGCACCCCTCACATGTACATTTAGCCCTTACATGCACATTAACACTGCATTTAGATTCTCTTTTCCACACTTGTGACACTTTGCACATTTGTCAAAGCTACGTTTTACTGCAGACTTTCTTAACCTTTATCTAAGAAGAAAGGGTGAAGTCTGCATCAGAAATTTACAAAAAAAACATTTAGTCAAGGCATCCTCTAATATAACATGAACAAACCACTTTCTTTAATATGATTTCACCATTAATTTGCCATCTTCAGGACACCTTTTGCATTAATGGAAGGGCAATGGGATGTATTTTTCCTTATAAAAAGAAATAAAGGTCATCCTGCGTGCTGCAAGTTATTAACTTCTATTCATCTCTTTCAGCAGGAGACAATCTTTGATTCATAGCTACAACATGAATATGAAATATGATTAGTATAAATTCTAAAATTTTAAATGAACAAATTTCTTTCCACACAATAAAGCCTGGCTATATTTAATTTTTCACACTTTATGGTTCATTTATAGTTTTAAAACTACATTTTAAACAATAATTTTCATCTTCACTGCAGTGCAAAAGATTGTGTATGTCAAACTATCAAAGGCCTTTTTTTGTGCAATAAATGTGTAAAATTACATCATAATCAAGATATATCATATTACATGTAGATTGTTTGCATAAACAATAAAATCACAAACATTTCTTGATTCACGTTCTTCCAAAAACTCTTAAAAAATCTGATCTTGAATACAGTTTCTCTCTTATAGTACCAAGCCTGTGGTGCCTGAAATACTCTCTTTGACTGAGGACCCACTGAAATATGCATAGATTTGTCTGCTCTTATTGACGTCAGTGGCTTTTATGTAACAGGCCAAACTGTTCTTCACTACATTTTTAATAACCTAAAATGACGACTGTCTCCCCTCATCTGCAGCACACAGAGCTCAGCAGGAGAAAAACTCCGAGACAGACTGTGAAAAAGTGAGTGTTGTGATTGTGTTGTTCTGTGAAATCTGCATTGTTTGTTGCTCATCTCAGCGATCAGACATTAATCTTCCTTTTTTTTTTCCCAGGGAAACGGCCAACTACAGAACGGAGACAGTAACAGCAGACATGCCTCTTTGTCCGAGGAGGAGGAGAACCTGGCAGTGCTCAGGCGGTGAGGGATCAGCAGTAACTCCTTCATCTGTAATCAAGTTACACAGCAGATGGGCTCTGTGAAAACACTCATCTCATTATCTATAGCGCTGTGCATTTATCTCTTCTGAGCACACAGAATCCTTCACTTGATCCCTCTCTGTTTGTGCCTTTCTGTCTGAATCCCTCTATTCTCCTTCTGTGTGCAGACATGTCATGAATGAGCTGCTGGAAACTGAGAGAGCCTACGTGGAAGAGCTGCTCTGTGTGCTGCAGGTTGTTTATTCCCTCCACAGCAACTTTTCTTTCCTCTTGTCTTTCACCTGCAGCTGGATTTTCATGTCTTCTTTGTGTTTGTTGCAGGGATATGCCTCTGAGATGGATAATCCGGCCATGTCTCCCCTCATCCCTGCACCTTTGCAGAACAAAAAGGAGATTTTGTTTGGCAACATGCCAGAAATTTACCACTTCCACAAAAGGTGACTGAGCGCCATCTGGTTGTCACTGATGATACCTGCACCGTGACGTGACACTTTCTTGGCCAATCAGCATTTTATTCCTTCTCATCTCCACTCTCAGTAACACCATTTTGTCTTTTTTTCCTCCAGAACTTTTCTCCGGGAACTGGAGCAGTACACGGATTGCCCAGAGTTGGTTGGAAGGTGTTTCCTAGAGAGGGTAAGTGAATTATTAAGAGACTCTAACTGAGCTGAGGAGGAGATTTCTTGAATGCAAATTGTTTTTGTTCCCCTCCTCAGATGACGGATCTGCAGATCTATGAGAAGTACTGCCACAACAAGCCTCGCTCTGAGAGCCTGTGGAGGCAGTGCTCCGACTGCGCCTTCTTCCAGGTGAGCAAACCTTCTTCCAAGTTTTACTGTTTTTTTCTAATTTTATGTTTCATTTCCAAAGCAAAATCTCTCACTCACCGCTGTATTCTCTATGATCTGGTTAGCTGGACGTCGCTAAGCATTCGTAGACAACTAAACTGGTCTATGTTCATCTATAAAGCTCTGCTGGGCCCAGAATACCTCAGGATCCTTCTCACTTTTAGTTCTAGTAGCTACCATCTGCAAACCTCCAAGTGGTTGCTTTTGAATGTTCCCCAGACTCTAACAGACTTTGACAGAACAGCGTTCTCCCATCATGCACCAATAATCTTCAAAAAAATTTTCAACTAGAAAAATTCGTTTCCATTAATGAGTTTAAGAACATCATGAAGAATGCAGTGAAGGAGGAATGTCAGTCTCCCTGAGCAGCTGTCAATCTGTTTTACTGCTTATTGTTTATATCATGTATCTGTTTTATACAAATTTACATTTTGTATGGCTGCTACCTTGGCCAGGTCTCTCTTGTAAAAGAGATCTCTAATCTCAGTGGGACTTCCTGGTTAAATAAATACAAATAAATAAACAAACAAACAATAATAATAATAATTATTTATTTATTTTAAAGCACTTTCAATCAAAGTGCTGTACACAGAGATACAAACAGTAAGAACAGATAAAAACAATAAAAACAAAACAATAAAAAAGACATCAGTAAAACAAACAATTTAAGATTCATATGTAGCAGTAAAGCAGTGGGTCTTCAGCTTAGTTTTAAATCCATCAGTGGAAGATGCCTGACTGATTTCAGCAGCTAGACTGTTCCATAATGTCAGTGCATGGTAAGAAAAGTCAACCGTCTTTCTATGGACCTTTGTGACACTCGGAAGCCCAGAACACAACTGGGGACATCCAGGTTCACCAGACTGGATAGGTACAATGGAGCAATTTTTAAAAAATTGCAATTTTGTAGGTTAGCAGCAGCACCTTAAAGTCTGCTCTAACAGGAACAGGTAGCCAGTATCTACTCACTCTGGTCAGAGCATGTTTTATTTGACATAATTCTTCTATTTCTTATTGCACAGGAGTGTCAGAAAAAGCTGGAGCATAAACTGGGTTTAGACTCGTACCTGCTGAAGCCGGTTCAGAGGATCACCAAATATCAGCTGCTACTGAAGGTATCGTCTGTCGGCTACAAATCAGTCGTCTTCTCGGTGGGATCTCTGTTTTTGAGCTGCTTCTTTGTGTGTTTCTGGCTACAGGAAATGCTGAAGTACAGTAAGGGCTGTGAGGGGGCTGACGATCTGCAGGAGGCGCTGACCTCCATCTTAGGCATCCTCAAGGCTGTCAACGACTCCATGCACCTCATCGCCATTACAGGATACGAGGTAAGACGTGAAGTCGGCTCCAGGCTTAAAAATAGCAGATCAGATGTCTTAGATGTGTTACCGACATAATGTGGAAGATGGAGGCGTGCAGAGTGCAGCATTTAACCCTCCTGTTGTCCTGCAGGACAAATTGACCCATTTCAAAGTTGGAAAATGTGGAAAAAAATAAATTTTCACTGTGAAAACTTTGAAAAATTTTTGAACACTTTGTTGGTGGAAAAAAAGAAATGTGACCATTTGGAAAAAAATGATTTTTTTTCCAAATGTTCTTAAAGAAAATATTAGAACTTTAACTAATATATGTAATCATTTTAGATATTTTTAGGATTTTTTTTTGAATATTTTCATTACTTTTTTGAAAATAATTACAAATTTTTTTAATATTTTAAAAATTTTTAATTTCTTGCCAAATTTAGGGATTTAAAAAAAAAATAAACTTTTAAGGGAAACTTTTATGGAATTTTTGGAATTTTCTTCCTGAATATTTTGCAAATTTTAATAAATTTGGGGAACTTTTTTTTGCTGAATTTTTGTATTTTTTCAGACAAGGGAACAATATTTTTTTGGTGCTCGCAAATGAGGACAACAGGAGAGTTAAAAGGGACATCGTGTAAAAGTCACAATAATTTGTGATGAAATGTGCAATGAACTTCCATTATATGGAAGGAAAATAGCAACAAGGAAGCGATGCAGCAAGGAGGAAGAGATACTACTCTAGGAAAATGGAAGGAGAAAGACAAAACCAATAAAAATAAGATAGGATCAGTTTTCCTGGGAACCATTGTCGTAAATTCTACAATCTGAATTATATCACAAAGTCAGGATATTATAGTGCAATGATATATCACATTAAAGCTGGTTGAATAGCAATAAACAAAACCCATTATGTATTTCTCATCAGGTTTATTGGGGGCATAATGACTGAATATAGAGAATGAAAACACTCCTGCAGAGAATGCTCACTCTACAATGAAAAAAAGCATTAGAAAAAACAAAAACTGAACAAAATGTGCTAATATTTCTATTTTGTGTCAAAGCAAAGACAGATTTCATCACAATAAGGTCAATTAATACACAGTATAAAAGGGCTAATTAGTGATTGTGTAAGTATTCACCCCATTTAAACCAGTCTGTGTTTGATCCAGCCAAACTAAGTCGTTCCACGCTGAAATAAATAAATTATCCAGAGATGATATAATTGTTGTCTAGAATGCCAAAAAACTCATTCAGAATTAGTCACAACTGCTCAAATGTGACAAAAAACTTTTCAAAATGGCTGTAACGCTCTCCAGACTGACTCAGAAATTGTCAAAAATGTCAAAAACTTGTTCATAATGACTGAAATATTGTCCAAAATGGCTTGAAACTTCTCAGAATAACTTAAAAACTCTTCAAAAGGACTACAAAATGACAAACATCTGTCCAAAGTTATTCAAAAATGATCCAAAATGATTGGATAATTTCATTTCTGCTAAATGAAGTTGTAGAACTGTAGAAATAGGTAAATAAATAAATTCAACACAGCGCTTTCTCTCGGTCCCAGAGAATCACACACCAAGTTTGAAACTGATCGGATGGACGGTTGTTGAGATAACTGAAGAACACACAAACACACTGATTGTCAGGTCAAACTGGGAGAAGCTGAAACCTCATAGAAAGAAGAAGCTGAAATCTGATAGAAAGAAGAAGCATTCGCACAGGTGCTACACTCAGCTGGGGCGGAACCAATCTGCAGCTGCAGGTTTACTACCTGCAGCATAAAAAGGGACACACGTAGCGCTGAAGGCTGGAATATACTTTCCGCACGAACGAGCCGCGCGGAAATCAGCCGCCCGGAAGTCCGTGCGAGAGAACGTGTGTGCATTTATACTCCGTGCGCGTCTGCTCCCAAACTGCAGGGGGCAGTGTACCTCAAACACACGTCTACCTGGTCTACTCTAGTAATAAACTAGTGAAGAAGAAGTCAGCTTCCAAACTGCAGGGGGCAGTGTATCCCAAACACACGTCTACCTGGTCTACTCTAGTACTAAACTAGAGAAGAAGAAGTTTGCCATTGTTTACACCACTTACAACACGGCATTGTACCGAATAAAAGCATTTGAGGAGGAACGGAGAATGAATGAGCTTCTCAAACAAAGTGGCTGTGAGCATGAGGATCTGCGGCAAACTGTGCAGGACTGCTTCATCTACAGAAATCCAGGTAGCAGCAGGTAAGAGCAGAATCATGAAAGATCTGGGAGACTGTTTAACCTGCCGATGTGAGCCGCTGCAGAACGTGTTAGCATTAGCATTAGCCACGGAGATCAGCGTCAGCCACCAGCGGCTGGTTGATAACTTTCTTATGTCTGTATGCCAAAATTGCTGTGTGTATGCATTAAACAGAGCCAAGACTGAGGTGTTGAAATGAGAAATTATACTAGTTCAGAACGTGTCTATGAAGTGGCGGATCGACTCTTCCTGACTGTATCTTTTCCTTTAACTCCTTCCGTTCTCAGGGTAATATGAGTGAACTGGGTAAGTTGCTGATGCAAGGCTCCTTCAGCGTGTGGACGGAGCACAAGAAGGGTCATGCCAAGGTGAAGGATCTGGCCCGTTTCAAGCCCATGCAGAGGCACCTGTTCCTGCACGAGAAGGCCCTGCTGTTCTGCAAGAGGAGGGAGGAGAACGGCGAGGGCTATGAGAAAGCTCCATCCTACAGCTTCAAGCAGTCTCTGAGTGTGAGCACCTCTGCAGCTGCAGCGCTGCACTCGTCTGTCATGTCTTTATCCATGAAGTTGGACAGATTAATACCTCCCTTCACTGTTTTTTGAACAGATGAGTGCGGTGGGGATCACTGAGAACGCAAAGGGGGACAACAAGAAGTTTGAAATCTGGTGTAACTCCAGAGAAGAGGTCTATATTGTTCAGGTAAATAAAAGAAGAGCATGTGAGCAACAGTTAGAATTAAGATTTTACAGTGCTCTTGAATATGTTTCGTTATTGCATTTCAGGCACCTACAGCTGAAGTAAAAACCACTTGGGTGAATGAGATCAGGAAAGTTCTGACAACCCAGCTGCAGGCATGCAGAGGTATGTTCACACTGCAAAAACTCCAACTCTTACCAAGTCTGTTTGTCTTATTTTTAGTCAAAATTTCTCATCCCACTTGATTTAAGATAAATTCACTTAACAAGAGACATTTCAGCAGATGGAGGGACTTGTTTTAAGATAATGCATCTTAAATATCTTGTTAAGTCAAACAATCTTGAAATTATCTTGCTTTGAGTTGAATTTTACAAGAAAACTCAAAATAAGTTTAACCCTCGTGTCGTCCTGTGGGTCAAAATTGACCCATTTTAAAGTTTGAAAGTGTGGAAAAATAACATTTCCACAGTGAAAACTTCTGATGTCCACATTTTCAACATTTTGGGAAATCTTTGAACATTTTTTGGTGGAAAAAAAGAAATGTTAAAAATGTTTAAGAACATTCACAAAATGATTTTTATGTGAATGTTCTTAAAGAAAATATTAGAAGTTTTACTGATATATATGGAATCACTTTAGATATTTTTAGGATTTTTTCGGGGAAGATTTTTACTCATTTTTTGAAAATATTTACAAGAATTTTTTGCCAAAATTGGGGATTTTTTTTAAGGGAAACTTTTATGGAATTATTGGAATTTTCTTCCTAAAGATTTTGCAATTTTTCAGAAATTTGGGGAATTTTTTTTAAAGGAGACAATATTTTTTGGTGCCTGTGAATGAAGACAGCAGGAGGGTTAATACATCTCAAATTAGGAAGTTACATGAAGGCGAAAATCTATTTTTGAGTGAAAAACTGCTTTTTTTTTTGCTTTTTTTTTTTTTTTTTTTTTTTTTTTAAGCACGTCTGGCTTATTTTAAGACACCTAAGCTTGACAATCCTGGTAAAATATAGTTTAAAATAAATTTTCCCAGCTTATTTTAAGACCTCAATATTCTAAATATCACATCTTATTTCAGGAAATCTTACCAAGCCATTTTTCACTTGTTTTATTGGTAGATTTTTTCACTTATTTCAAGGTAAAAGTTCCTTGAAATAAGTTTTTTCTTGTTTAGAGAGGGCATTTTTCCAGTGCGTATGTTACTAACCGTATTTCTAAAAGTAAAATCCATGTTTAACCAGAAACATACACACTTATGCTTTAGCTGAAGGTATTATGAGAGTAATATTGCTGCTAATGTTCCATTGTGGTGTTTTAAAACGTTTTTTCTCCCTCTTTGTCAGAAGCCAGCCAGCAGAGGGCTCCAGACCAGATATTCCAGTTTCCACCTGTGCCCAGTGGAACAGTAAATCTCAGGTAAATCTGTGCTCCACATCTTATTTATTCTCCCTCAGAAGTTTTTGGGTTTTTTTTTTAACCAAATTTTTATTCAAACTACATGTTTTTGTACATATTTATATGCAACTCAAAAATGGAAAAACAAACACATACACATGATAAACAAAAACAAATATACACTTTGGAAACACAACTAACTCATGGTATCATCTAAACCCACAGAAAGAGGAGAATTTCAAATTAAGTTTAAAGATAAATTTAATTCAAGAGCAGCAGGTTGTTATGAAACGTAAAAATACACAGTCCAGACAGAAATCTCATTACATCTCCACTTGCAATTCAAACAAAAGCATCTCCCCCATCCTGTCAAATGGAAGGAACATAGGAAGGAACCTAATTTCAAATGAAGTTTTGCTGTTATTTTTTCCATTAAATACACTTTCTTTAGTCTGTCTCTCTATTGGTGGAGGGTGGGAGGTAGTGGGCTGAGCCAAGACACAGTTATCATTTTCTTTGCCCCCAGTAGTAGGATTTGGAATAGATATAACATTTTTTATCCATTACTTCTTCTAGAATAGAACTGATTATATAGAACAATGGCTCAAGTGGCAAATCAGCACTTGAAATGGATCTGATTTCTGCCTGAATCCTAAAACAGTTTCAATTTGTTTTCCCAAAATATGTGTGTGGTCTCCAATTCTGCCACAGTTTCTCCACAATAACTTGTTGTTTCTTTCATCAAAGGTTGGGATTATGGAGGGTGTTTTTCTCCCTCACGTTTAATTTACAGTTTGATGTGTGATCGGGCTTTTTGAACTTTGCTGAGGTTGTTGACGATTCTTACTTTTGTCCTCTAACAGTCCTTTCAAGACAAGTCAGAAGAGCTTTAAAAAGGGAGAGGAGAAGAAAGTTGAGCCCTTCAGCCCTGATGTCAACTCCTCTTCCTCACCAAAGCCCACAGGAAAAGGTGAGTAAAGACACCGAGAGAGTCCCACTACACTGGAAAAAATGCCCCTCACAAAACAAGAAAAAAAAAACTTATTTCAAAGAACTTTTACCTTGAAATAAGTGAAAAAATCTGCCAATAGAACAAGTGAAAATGTCTTGGTAAGATTTCTTGAAATAAGATATGATATTTAGAATATTAAGATCTTAAACCTAGCTGGTAAAACTTATTTTAAGCTCTATTTTACCAGGATTGTCAAGCTTAGGTGTCTTTAAATAAGCCAGATATGCTTAAAAAAAAAAAAAAAAAAAGAAGCAGTTTTTCACTAAAAAATAGAGTTTCGCTTTCATGTAACCTCCTAATTTGAGATGTATTAACCCTCCTATTGTCTTCATCTACGGGCACCAAAAAATATTGTTTCATTGTCTGAAAAAACTCCCAACACTTCAGCAGAAAATTTGCAAAACCTTCAGGAAGAAAATTCCAATAATTCCTTAAAAGTTTCCCCTAAAAGTTTTATATTAAAAAATTCCCTCAAATTTGGTAAGAAAATTCTTGTAAATATTTTCAAAAAACAAATAAAAATCTTCCCAAAAAAATCCTGAAAATGTCTAAAGTGATTCCATATATATCAGTAAAACTTCTAATATTTTCTTTAAGAACATTCATATAAAAATCAACCAAAATCCAGCAAATTTCGCTGGATTTTGGTTGATTTTTTGTGAATGTTCTTAAGAAACATTTTTAACATTTCTTTTTTTCCACCAAAAAATGTTCAAAGATTTCCCCAAAATGTTGAAAATGTGGACATCAGAAGTTTCACTGAGAAAATATATATATATTTTTTCCACATTTTCAAACTTTAAAACAGGTCAATTTGACCTGCAGTACGACACGAGGGTTAAACTTATTTTGAGTTTTCTTGTAAAATTCAACTCAAAGCAAGATAATTTCAAGATTGTTCGACTTAACAAGATATTTAAGATGCATTGTCTTAAAACAAGTCCCTCCATCTGCTGAAATGTCTCTTGTTAAGTGAATTTATCTTAAATCAAGTGGGATGAGACATTTTGACTAAAAATAAGACAAACAGACTTGATAAGATTTAGAGTTGTTGCAGTGTAAGACTGTCAGTGTGTCTTTAGCATTAGTAGTGATGAATGTATTTCAGACACTACACATTACTGTACCTCTTTGCTTCCCTTCTTCTAATGATTGACCCCTATTATCTTCACTTCTTGTAATCCCATGAATCCTAGAACTTCTTCCCTCTTTACACACTTTCTCATTTAACACCTGCCTAACTTACTGTTTTCTTCCTTCCTTCCTTCCTTCTTTCTGTCTGTCTGTCCGGTCTTCTGGCTTTATCTCTGGGTCAGACGAGGCTGTGACCAGCCCGACCTCAGACAGAGCTGCTGTGGCTAAAAAGCGCTTTACTTTGCAGGGCTTCAGTAACCTCAAAGCTCAGAAAGGTAACTGTGGGCTGTTATCAGTTGTAATATCCATCACATCACATCATCTTTTGCATTTAGTGGAAATCAGAGAATTGTTTTGAATCATTTTATGCCTGTTTTGGTGCGAAGCATTTGGTGCATGCATTTTTTTTTAATTTAAATTACTTTGTGATGCATTTAGATGCTATATAAACAAATTTATTGCTTTTATTAATCATTGCCAGGACTGCAATCAGATATTAGACCACTCTCATATCAGTGTGGTGACAACAGCATTTGTGAAAATTATTGCTTTCAGCCAAGAAACAGTCAGACCAAAGTGATTTTACATTAAACCTCATGTCGTCCTGTGGGTCAAAATTGACCCGTTTTAAAGTTTGAAAATGTGAAAAAAAATAAATAAAATTTCACAGTGAAACTTCTGATGTCCACATTTCCAACATTTTTGGGAAATTTTTGAACATTTTTTTGGTGGAAAAAAGTAAATGTTAAAAATGTTTCTTAAGAACATTCACATAAAAATCTACCAAAATCCAGTGAATTTCGCTGATTTTATGTAAATGTTCTTAAAGAAAATATTAGAAGTTTTACTGATATATATGGAATCACTTTAGATATTTTGAGGATTTTTTGGAAGATTTTTACTAATTTTTTGAAAATATTTACAAGAATTTTCTTGGCAAATTTGGGGGATTTTTTAAAAAATCAAACTTTTAAGGGAAACTTTTAAGGAATTATTGGAATTTTCTTCCTGAAGGTTTTGCAAATTTTCAGAAATTTGTGGAATTTTTTTTGCTGAATTTTTGTATTTTTTTTCAGACAAGGAAACAATATTTTTGGTGCCCGTAAATGAGGACAACAGGAGGGTTAATTTATGCCTGTAAACCTACTTTGTGATTGTTTTTTTCTTTTGGATTAAACAATCAAGACAGTATGTGTTAGCTAGTGTGATTTAAATTTTCTGGAGTTCTGAGTTTGCTATTTTTTGCACAGGTTGAGGCTGATTTTTAACCATTTTCAGCTAACTGGCTACTAGCTTTGGCTTTATTTTTACTGTACAAACATGAGAGAGGCATCTTTTTGTCAAACTCTCAGTAAATACGTGAAAAAGCTATTTCCCAAAAATGATTACAGAAAAAAAATCCCATATTTTTAAGGCATTTGCTCAGTAGGTCACATACTGCATACTTCCCTCCACAGAGCCCTCAAGTGCTGATGACAAAAGTTTTACTTTACCCATGACCATCTTCCTATCAGCAGGTATCACACCTCTAGACCCCTTGTTTCATTTAACCCAGTGCACTCAATGTCTTTTTCACAGCAGATATTTTGACGTACATATTGTGCTTGACTCTGATCTAGTGTCCCAGTAAGCCAGCATGCACAATTTCAGGACCCTGAGACTGAAACAGCCTCACTTTGACATGTCAAAATCTCAAAATGTCCTCTGTGAAAGAAAGATTTGTGTCCCTTTATGGTTTCCATTAAAAAAACCATTGCAATATTAAGCTGCTTTTTGCCGGTGCTCTCCTCTCTAGAACTAGTTGTCTCTCTCTGTTAGTTCTCTCTCCTTAAGGTTTCTGCATATTTACTGTGCATCTGTGTCATTTCAGCTGAAAACATGTTGTGCTATTTGATCTGTGCGCTTTTCTCATCAAATATTTGCCTTTTAAATTGTATTACTTTGGTAGTGAGGCCTTTTTGTCTTAACATCCGTCCTCGTCTCTCCTTGGTAGGATCTCCCACCAGCCCAGATCACAAGACCAAACGCCAAAGTGACCCCACGCCGTTTGGCTTCAAAGGTAGCTGCTCTTTCCCACAGCAACTGCATTTTCTCCCTGTCTGGGGAGCAAAGATGTTATTTTGTTTAACCCTCCTGTTGTCCTCATTTATGGGCACCAAAAAATATTGTTTCCTTGTCTGAAAAAAATCCAAAAATTTATCAAAAAATTCCCCTAATTTCTGAAAATTTGGAAAACCTTCAGGAAGAAAATTCCAATAATTCCTTAAAAGTTTCCCCTAAAATTTTTATTTTTAAAAAATCCCCCAAATTTGGCAAGAAAATTCTTGTAAATAATTTAAAAAAACAAGTAAAAATCTTCCAAAAAAATCCTAAAAATATCTAAAGTGATTCCATATATATCAGTAAAACTTCTAATATTTTCTTTAAGAACATTCACATAAAAATCAACCAAAATCCAGCAAATTTCGCTGGATTTTGGTTGATTTTTTTTGTGAATGTTCTTAAGAAACATTTTTAACATTTCTTTTTTTCCACCAAAAAATGTTCAAAGATTTCCCAAAAATGTTGGAAATGTGGACATCAGAAATTTCACTGTGAAAATATATGTATTTTTTCGACATTTTCACACTTTAAAACAGGTCAGTTTTGACCCACAGGACGACACGAGGGTTAAACTGGCAGTAGCTGATGCAGGGTGAGTGACCTGCTGTGTTTCCATTGCCTCTCGTCCCTCAGATTCAGGTCCTCCTCCCCTCCACCTGAGCAGAACCAGGTGGTTCAGCACCTCTAGTCTCTTACAGACAAAGTTCAGAGGTATACTGGCTGTGTGTGAGCCCACTGTGTCACTACTGTAACCCCTTTATAGGCAGCCTTTCTACATTTTTGCTTTCTCCACATTTCTTTCAAGATTAGTGAAATTCGTTTAAAAAAAAAAAAAAAAAAAAAAAGAATACCCACTGACATGGAGGAATAGTTGCCTGCCACTTTTTCCCACTTGTTTGAGATTTTATAATATAAAGTTGCATGCCAGTGTCCACAGTCTTCTTTCTGTCGTAGTCGTGGAACTGCTCGTGTCATGCTTGGATTCCTGGGTTTAGCGGTTTTATTTTTTAGTCTTCTCTAATCAAAGGAGGTTTTTGTGGGTCTTCCTCTCTCCCTTTCACACCAGTAGATCTCTCACTGCGGTCACGCACGTATTTGACAGCAGCCGAGGCTGGATGTTGCTGTAAACTAAACAGCGGTGTTTGCCTCCTCTCTTCAGGCTGGAACAAGGCCTCGCTGTCACTGGACGCCTCGGAGGAGCATGACGGCTACTCCAGCGCCGAGGATCCCCTGAACTCTGACCCAGAGGACGAAAATGGGAAGAAGCTGGTGAGTCTGGTGTCTGTTTTCTAATTTACACTGGAAAAAATGCCCCTCTCAAAACAAGAAAAGAAAACTTATTTCAAGGAACTTTTACCTTGAAATAAGTGAAAAAACCTGCCAGTAGAACAAGTGAAAATGTCTTGGTAAGATTTCTTGAAATAAGATATGATATTTAGAATATTGAGATCTTAAAATTAGCTGGGAAAACTTATTTTAAGCTCTATTTTACCAGGATTGTCAAGCTTAGGTGTCTTAAAATAAGCCAGACATGCTTAAAAAAAAATAGCAGTTTTTCACTCAAAAATAGATTTTTGCTTTCATGTAACCTCCTAATTTGAGATGTATTAACACTTCTGTTGTCCTCATTTATGGGCACCAAAAAATGTTGTTTCTTTGTCTGAAAAAAATCCCAAAAAATCAGAAATAAAAATCTCCAAATTTCTGAAAATTTGCAAAACTTCAGGAAGAAAATTCCAATAATTCCTTCAAAGTTTCCCTTAAAAGTTTTATTTTTAAAAAAATCCCCCAAATTTGGCAAGATAATTATTGTAAATATTTTCAAAAAAATGAGTAAAAATCTTCCAAAAAAATCCTAAAAATATCTAAAGTGATTCCATATATATCAGTAAAACTTCTAATATTTTCTTTAAGAACATTCACATAAAAATCAACCAAAATCCAGCGAAATTTGCTGGATTTTGGTTGATTTTTTTTTTTGTGAATGTTCTTAAGAAATATTTTTAACATTTCTTTTTTCCACCAAAAAATGTTGACAATGTGGACATCAGAAGTTTCACTGTGAAAATGTTTTTTTCCACATTTTCAAACTTTAAAACGGGTCAATTTGACCTGCAGTACGACACAAGGGTTAAATTTATTTTGAGTTTTCTTCTAAAATTCAACTCAAAACAAGATCATTTCAAGATTGTTTGACTTAACAAGATATTTAAGATGCATTGTCTTAAAAAAAGTCCCTCCACCTTATGCATGAAATGTTATGCTGAAATGTCACTTGTTAATGAAATAATGCGAATTTATCTTAAATCGAGTGGGATGAGACATTTTGACTAAAAATAAGACAAACAGACTTGGTAAGATTTAGAGTTGTTGCAGTGTCTCTCACATACTTGTCTAACAATAAACTATAACCTGGAGAGAAATGATGAGAAGGGAGACTTCGATTCACTGCAGATGTTTTGCTTCAATCAGATACAATAAACCAAATGGTTCAAGATCAACTATGTGTAATCATAATTCCTTATTTTTGACAGTTTTACCATCTCTAACGTGTTTTTCTGGGAGGATTCCAGTTACATGGTTTCCTTGACCTTCCACACACAAGTATTCTGCTGACGGATATACAGTGTGGAGGTATAACAACTGTACATCTGTCGCTATCCTAAAATATCACCCAAAGCCTCACACCCAGAGTTAGGTTGCATTGACCTGCAGCTACACCTTAACAAATGAATCCATTACTTCCTTCAACAAAGGACTGCTAGTGTCTTTAACAAAGGTGGAGTGGTTCTTAAGGACATGCAAACAGAAGCAAAAGAGTTCAAGTGTTGGTCTCAGGTATGAAAACCTGGCAACTCCCATGTTTACCTCCATTCTGTCTTTTTAACAGCTGTGTTTTCTACCTACACCGTCAGAACCCATCCTGCAGCTGCTGAGCAACGAGGCTCAATTACTGCAGCTGATCTCATAGTTTAGTGACTATAAAAAGATCTATACAATGCTGTGAAAAAGTATTTGCCCCCTCCCTGATGTCTTCATTGAGGTGTGACAAATATACAGAAATAGAAGATATCTGTAGAGGGGCAAATACTTTTTCACAGCACTGTATGTCTATACACTGCAAATATTCAGAAGAACCAGTCAAAAGTTTGGACACACCTTCTCATGAATGGTTTTTATTTATTTATTTTATACATTGTAGATTATTACTGAAGACATCAAAACTATGAAAGAACACATATGGAATTATGTTGTAAACAAAAAAGTGTTAATCAACAGTATTAATCTACAATGTAGAAAATAATGCAAATAAATAAAAAGCATTGAATTAGAAAGTGTGTCCAAACTTTTGACTGGTAGTGTAATGTAATATTATAGTTAAGACCACACGGTATTTAATATTATGGAACTTAATCCAACTAATGCTAATATTAAAGCATAGCACTAATAATTATGGAGAGGAACCTTACAAATTTAGAGCTACAAAAACATACATGGAAGCCCAACAAATCTAAGGTTTCCTTGATTGCCTTTCAGTCAGCTTTATTTTTATTTATTTAATTTATCTTTTAGATTTTAGTGGCTCGGTGGTTAGCACTGTTGAATTGCAGCTGGAAGATCCCCTGGTTCTCGTCTCGGCCTGGGATCTTCCTCATGGAGTCTCCATGTTCTCCTGTACATGAGTGGGTTTCCTCCAGGTTCTCCAGCTTCCTCCCACAGTCCAGAAACATGCTGAGGTTAACTGGGGATTCTAAATTGTCTGTGAATGTGAGTGTGATTGTGTGAGTGTTTGTCTCTCTGTGTAGCCCTGTGATAGACTGTTACCTGTCCAGGTGAACCTTCTCCTTCAGTCAGCTGGGATAGACTCCAGCCCCCCGTCACCCTGATGAGGATTCAGCGATGTATAGATGATGGATGGATGCTACATGCAATCAAATATACGAGACAAGAAAAGCTCTCAGAGAGCTTGAATTGTTCATCCATTCATGACAAAAAATACTTTTGTCATGGATTTTTGTTGTTAACCCGTTCCCTTCCAGCTGAGGTTTAGTTTCCTCTCCACAGCCATGTTCGAAACATGCTGCAGATTGTTAACCTCTACCAATTTAATGAGTACTCTATTTAGACGTTTGTCCCAGCAATTTTGATATTTTAAAAGTGTTGCGTGGACGTTAGTTTTAATTGCTTTTAATTGCCCTTCTTGCTCTTGTCCACTAATGATGATAGCTGCCTCATATGATCGACGTGACTCCCTTTGTAACCAGAAACATTTCAGGGAAAAGCACAGATTAAAACTGTTCATCACTCAGTAACCCTTGGTTTCAGGAAAGTTCACAGTCTTTAGGCCTCATAAGACTCATTTTTTCTTTTTCTTTTAGCTTTTTACATCCGCAGGTACAAGCATTTCTGAGCTGAAAACAGAACAAGGCCTTTCTTGTAATAATTTTCTAACACCTGTTCATCCTTTCCTGTTTCTTGTCCTGACTGTGAACAGAGTGCTGGTAAATACACAGTGATGGTCGACTATGAGAAAGGTGAAGAGCTCTCAGTGAAGAGCGGAGACATGGTGCAGCTGGTCAAGGAGAGCGATGACGCACAATGGTGAGGACGTCACGTTTTACTGCCACCCATTGGTAATTAAAACTCTAATAGCAGAGCTGGTTTAACAGCACTTTTGTGTCTAGGTTTGTACGAAACCTGAACACATCTAAGGAGGGCTGGATTGCTGCTGCTAATCTCATCACCCTCATCGGGAAGTCCAAGTCTTGTCAGTCTCTCACCAGCTCAGGTATACAAACACTGGAAAAATGCCCCTCTCAAAACAAACAAAAAAAATTATCTCAACTAACTTTTACCTTGAAATAAGTGAAAAAAATCTACCAATAGAACAAGTGAAAAATGTCTTGGTAAGATTTCTTGAAATAAGATGTGATATTTAGAATCTTGAGATCTTAAAATTAGCTGGGAAAACTTATTTTAAGCTCTATTTTACCAGGATTGTCAAGCTTAGGTGTCTTAAAATAAGCCAGATATGCTAAAAAAAAAAAAAAAAAATTAGTAGTTTTTCACTCAAAAATAGATTTTTGCTTTCATGTAACCTCCTAATTTGACGTGTATTAACCTCCTGTTGTCTTCATTTATGGGAAACAAAACTATTGTTTCCTTGTCTGAAAAAAATCCAAAAAATCAGCAAAAAATTCCCCAAATTTCTGAAAATTTGCAAAACCTTCAGGAAGAAAATTCCAATAATTCCTTAAAAGTTTCCCTTAAAAGTTTTATTTGGAAAAAATCCCCAAATTTGGCAAGAAAATTCTTGTAAATATTTTCAAAAAATGAGTAAAAATCTTCAAAAAAATCCTAGAAATATCTAAAATGTTTCCATATATATCAGTAAAACTTCTAATATTTTCTTTAAGAACATTCACATAAAAATCAATTAAAATCCAGTGAAATTCACTGGATTTTGAGTTTTCTTGCAAAATTAAACTCAAAACAA
>NW_026559407.1:0-32363 GCF_022539595.1 Amphiprion ocellaris | reverse complement strand
GATCTGAAGCATCCAGCTCTGGGACCAGGGACACTCGGAGAAAGGACACAGAAAGAAACAGAGTGAATGTAATGCAATAATGGTATATATAGTAAATACATAGGTAGTTAGAGAAGGGCTCAGTGCATCAAGAGAGGTTCCCCAGCAGTCTAGGCCTATAGCAGCATAACTAGGGGCAAACTAAAGGGACGTCAAGAGGGGAAGTCAGATGTGCAAAAGAAAACACCAGCTCACCCCGTCAGGGTCCCCCAGTCAGTCCTAACTATAAGCTTTGTCAAAAAGGAAGGTTTTAAGCCTGGTCTTAAAAATAGAGAGGGTGTCCGCCTCCCGAACCCAAACTGGGAGCTGGTTCCACAGGAGAGGAGCTGATAACTGAAGGCTCTGCCTCACATTCTACTTTTAGAGATTCTAGGAACAACAAGTAAGCCTGCAGTCTGAGAGCGAAGAGTTCTGCTAGGATAATATGGTACTATCAGGTCTTTAAGATATGATGGAGATTGGTTGTTAAGAGCTTTATATGTCAGAAGAAGGATTTTGAATTCTATTCTGGATTTAACAGGAAGCCAATGAAGAGAAACCAGTATAGGAGAAATATGATCTCTCTTGCTAACTCCCATCAGTACTCTGGCTGCAGCATTTTGGATCAGCTGTAGATGTTTCAGAGAGCTATTGGGACAACCTGATAATAAGGAATTACAGTAGTCAAGCCTAGAAGTAACAAATGCATGGACTAGTTTTTCTGCATCCATGATTTGACTCTGATGGACTCATTGACACATTTCTCTGTTCCAGCTGCTGGAGGACAACATGGTGACTTTTGTGAAGAAGGAGCTGAAGAAGATGCAGAAGGTTGTGAGTCCAGATTACCCAGAATGCTTAGAGAGTCAGAGGGAGGATGAGGAGGAGTTGGAGGGTGATGATGAAGAGCAGAGGAGCAGCAGAGAGATGTTTCAGCAGATTACAGTGTTGTTCCTGAGGAGGATGAAGCAGGAGAAGCTGGCTGACTGTCTGCAGAGCAGTAAGAGGATTTGTGTAAAGACTGAAGCTGCTGATCAACAGAACATTTACTAAATTCTCAGAATATCTTCACACAATCAGTCTTTAGGGGGACAAACTGTCACCTTCACTTTATTGCTACTTTGGTCCTTTAATATCCAGGTTACTTCTACTTCACTCTTTCTTTCTTGTGTTTTCATTCAGAATTTCCTGCTGGAGTTTGTGGACGTGAACTAAAATATGGTCTGAAGAAGAAGTTCCAGAGAGTGTTTGAGGGCATCGCTAAAGCAGGACAGCCGACCCTCCTGAATGAGATCTACACAGAGCTGTACATCACAGAGGGAGGGACTGCAGAGGTCAATGATGAACATGAGGTCAGACTGATTGAAGCAGCATCCAGGAAAGCAGACAGAGCAGAAAGAAGCATCAGAGCAGAAGACATCTTTAAAGGCTCACCTGGAAGAGATAGACCAATCAGAACAGTGATGACAAAGGGAGTGGCTGGCATCGGGAAAACAGTGTTAACACAGAAGTTGACTCTGGACTGGGCTGAAGACAAAAGCAACCAGGACATCCACTTCATGTTTCCATTGACTTTCAGAGAGCTGAATGTGCTGAAAGAGAGAAAGTTCAGCTTGATGGAACTTGTTCATCACTTCTTCAGTGAAACCAAAGCAGCAGGAATCTGCAGCTTTGAAGACTTCCAGGTTGTGTTGATCTTTGACGGTCTGGATGAGTGTCGCCTTCCTCTGGACTTCCACAACAATGAGGTCCTGACTGATGTTAGAGAGTCCACCTCAGTGGATGTGCTGCTGACAAACCTGATCAGGGGGAAGCTGCTTCCTTCTGCTCGCCTCTGGATAACCACACGACCTGCAGCAGCCAATCAGATCCCTCCTGACTGTGTGGACATGGTGACGGAGGTCAGAGGGTTCACCGACCCACAGAAAGAGGAGTACTTCAGGAAGAGATCCAGAGATGAGGAGCAGGCCAGCAGCATCATCTCCCACATGAAGAAGTCACGAAGCCTCCACATCATGTGCCACATCCCAGTGTTCTGCTGGATCACTGCTACAGTTCTGGAGGAGCTGCTGAGAACCAGAGATGGAGGAGATCTGCCCAGAACCCTGACTGAGATGTTCATCCACCACCTGGTGGTTCAGGCCAAAGTCAAGAAGGTCAAGTATGATGGAGGAGCTGAGACAGATCCACACTGGAGTCCAGACAGCAGGAGGATGATTGAGTCTCTGGGAAAACTGGCTTTTAATCAGCTGCAGAGAGGAAACCTGATCTTCTATGAGTCCGACCTGACAGAGTGTGGCATCGATCTGGAAGCAGCCTCAGTGTTCTCAGGAGTGTTGACACAGATCTTTAAAGAGGAGAGTGGACTGTACCAGGACAAGGTGTTCTGCTTCATCCATCTGAGTGTTCAGGAGTTTCTGGCTGCTCTTCATGTCCATCAGACCTTCATCAACTCTGGAATCAACCTGCTGGAAGAACAACAACAAACAACCTCCAACAAACCTGATCCAACAGTTTTCTACCAGAGAGCTGTGGACGAGGCCTTACAGAGTCCAAACGGACACCTGGACTTGTTCCTGCGCTTCCTCCTGGGTCTGTCACTGCCGACCAATCAGAATCTCCTACGAGGCCTGCTGACACAGACAGGAAGTAGCTCACAGACCAATCAGGAAACAGTGAAGTATATCAAGGAGAAGATCAGTGAGAATGTGTCTGCAGAGAGAAGCATCAGTCTGTTCCACTGTCTGAATGAACTGAAGGATGTTTCTCTAGTGGAGGCGATCCAACAGTCCCTGAGATCAGGACGTCTGTCCACAGATGAACTGTCTCCTGCTCAGTGGTCAGCTCTGGGCTTCATCTTACTGTCATCAGGAGAAGATCTGGACATGTTTGACCTGAAGAAATACTCTGCTTCAGAGGAGGTTCTTCTGAGGCTGCTGCCAGTGGTCAAAGCCTCCAAGAAAGTTGTGTAAGTGGTTGGAGACTGAAGATCCTTTTTCCTTTTGCTGCAGTTTCATCAGTATAATCTGCTTTTTGTCTCTTCAGACTGAGTGGCTGTAATCTGTCAGAGAGAAGCTGTGGAGCTCTGTCCTCAGTCCTCAGCTCCCAGTCCTCCAGTGTGACAGAGCTGGACCTGACTAACAACAACCTGCAGAATTCAGGAGTGGAGAGTCTTTCTGCTGGACTGGAGAGTCCACACTGTAAACTGGAAGCTCTCAGGTCAGGACTCACACTTTGAAACTGATGTGATTTCTATCAGTGGATAAACAGCTAAACTGAGTAGAATCATTTCTGCTGATGGGATTCATCAAATGAGCTTTTACTGAACTTGTGCAGGACTTTGTCAGGGTTTATTTTTGACATGATTAAATCCCACTAATCATTGTTGAGATTGTTGATTTGCTTGAGACACATGAAATGTGCAGCAAAATGTAGCTGAAAGAGAAAGAAGTAAAGAAAGAGTGAGAAACATCCATCCAAGTGTTGTCCATCAGGTTTGTGTTGTTTTGTGTGTGCAGGCTGTCAGGCTGTCTGGTCACAGAGGAAGGTTGTGCTTCTCTGGCCTCAGCTCTGAGCTTCAAGCCCTCAAATCTGAGAGAGCTGGACCTGAGCTACAACCATCCAGGAGACTCAGGAGAGAAGATGCTGAGAGCTAAAGTGGAGGATCCAGACTGTAGACTGGAAACTCTCAGGTACAGACAGACAGACACTCTCAGGAAACTATCATCCTAGTGTTGCAGGCCAAGCCTGCTCCTTTCCATCGGTAGGTTTCAGGGTGTGTGAGACGTCAGAGGAAGTGCTGCAGCGGTAGGAAGGAAGAAGAACAGTGAAGCTGAAGAAGGGTGATGTTTAGGTGCAGCTGCAGTCACAGCGCATGTTATGGTCCAAACAGAGAAGTAGATCCAAGTGTGTTCTGGAGAAGCTGAGTGTGTGTACAGTGTGCTGCAGAGCTTGAATAAAGTTCCTCGTTCTCCACCGCAGAGTTGGGTCCGGACTCTGAAAACAATTTGTTACCAACAGCGAGCCACGCTAAGCTAAGTGAGCTAGCGTTTACCCGAGGCTGTTAAACTACGGTTCAGAAGACAACAAAACCAGGTCGGTAACACTAGCTTAGCAGAAAGACTGGAAACAGGGTAAACTGTTAGCATCGCTTAGCACAAAGACAGAAAGCAGGGTAAACTGTTAGCCTAGCTTAGCACAAAGACAGGAAGTAGGGTAAACTGTTAGCCTAGCTTAGCTCAAAGACAGGAAGCAGGGTAAACTGTTAGCATAGTTTAGCTCAAAGACAGGAAGCAGGGTAAACTGTTAGCCTAGCTTAGCTCAAAGACAGGAAGCAGGGTAAACTGTTAGCCTAGCTTAGCTCAAAGACAGGAAGCAGGGTAAACTGTTCGCCTAGCTCCATGAACAGAGGAAGCATAAATGAGTAAAGCTGAATAATGAGTGTAAACTGAGCTGGAACGTGACGAGCACAGGACAGGACTTTAGAGATGCTGCATTCAGGTGTCTGTGTCTCCATGTTGGACTGGTCCTTTATCAGTGGAACAGTGTGAGAGCCATGTAACGTCCATGTGTGCTGCTGAAAGAGTCGCTGCTGCTCTGACCGTCCTCCTCCTTTCAGGGTGACGCCTGCTGGAGTCCGATGGTTGACACCAGGTCTGAGGAAGTGTAAGTGTGTTTTAATGGATTGATGGAAACAAAGCAGCACATTCAAGCATCTTCAAAGTGTCACATCTCTGAGGTCATCATCAAAGGTTTAATAATGATCACATGATCCATCAACAACTGCAACTGTGTTGTGTTTGTTCTCTCCATCAGATTCCTGTCAACTCACAGTCGACACAAACACAGTACACAGAAAACTAAAACTGTCTGACAACAACAGGAAGATGACACGTGTGGAGGAGGATCAGTCGTATCCTGATCATCCAGACAGGTTTGATCGGTGGGCTCAGCTGCTGTGTAGAACTCGTCTGATTGGTCGCTGTTACTGGGAGGTCAAGTGGAGAGAAGTGGTTCATATATCAGTGAGTTACAGAGGAATCAGAAGGAAAGGAGGCAGTTATGATTGTTGGTTTGGATTTAATGATCAGTCCTGGAGTCTGCGCTGCTCTGATGAAGGTTACTCTGTGTGTCACAATAACAGTCAAACATCCATCAGGTCCTCCTCAGTCTCTGACAGAGTTTCAGTTTATGTGGACGTTCCTGCTGGAACTCTGTCCTTCTACAGAGTCTCCTCTGACTCTCTGATCCACCTCCACACCTTCAACACCACATTCACTCAACCTCTCTATCCTGGATTTGGGTTCTGGTCCAAGTCTGGTTCCTCAGTGTTTCTGTGCTGAGTTGAGTCTCCAGAGTCTCATCCTGGTAGAGAAACAGTGTTGAACAGATAGTTGAGTCTCTCCATGACTCTGTCCCTCAGAAACATGTTTTCACATTCATGGATTAAATCTGTTTCTTTATGAAATCCTTCTAAATGATTCCTTGTAAACTTGTTCCTCTTCAAAGATGGAAGTTGTGATTATTCCAGGAGCCAAATGTGATGTTTGCGTCTTTTTCCAGTCAAATGTTGAGAGTGAAAATCAGGATGTGGTGTTTCCTCTGATGCTCACTTGAACTAAAAGCATTTGAGCTGCACAAAGTGTGAAATGAGAGAGGAAGCAGTGAATCTACAAACTGCTGACAGACTTTCACACATTATTGTCCAGAGAAAATCAGGTTTTTGTGCAGCCAGACTTGATCCTGATTTGAGTGTTTCAGTCCTGTTCTAGTGATGAAATGAGAACTTCCTTCATCTTGTGTGTGATGGAGAAGAATAAAGGGCTGTGGCTAAAAATCCTGACTCTGAGTTCTTCATTACAAACATACATTATATCAGCTGTTTATTATTCATCTGCTTTATTCTACTCAACATGGAACAGAAAGATAAGAACAGGTATAAATTTAAATATAAAATATCATATATTTTCAAATTTTGTTTTTTTTAGTCATCCAAAGTTGTTTAAATCAATCCAACTGGACTTTAAGAAGGTTCCTTGAAGACATTTCACCTCTCATCCAAGAGGCTTCTTCAGTTCATCATGGATGAGAGGTGAAACGTCTTCAAGGAACCTTCTTAAAGTCCAGTTGGATTGATTTAAACAACTTTGGATAACCATGACCTGGATGAATGAGAAACTACACGGACATTTTTTTAGTCACTTTCGTTACTGAAAATATGTATTTTTTGTGTCTTTATAGTTCTTTATATTTCCTTTGAGGATTAAATTTGACTAAATATAATTAAAAATGACGACATAAAGATCAGAATTTAATAATTTCTCGTCTCCCATAATGCAAAGTCACTTCTGCTCACCTTTTTGGCTCTGAATCAGAGAAAGCAGCAATTTTTGATCAATTCTGTCCCATGCTTTAATAATTAATTTTTCAGATCATCCTTGTTATTGAACTGTTTTCCATCATTATAAACTTTTCTTGCCATAAATCCCCATAACTTTCTGATGGGATTAAGGTCTGAGGACTTGGCAGCCAGTTCATCACATCTATATCACTCTTTCCACAGTATTCTGTGGTCTTCTGTGATTTGTGGCATGGTGCGTTGTCTTATTGATAGAGGCAATTCAATTCTATAAATGCTATACTTGGCCGTTAAAGGAGGTTTTCCTCACATTTTGGTGTATTTTAACCCTTCGATGGTCTAAATTCTTTCAATAGACCTTCACAGCAAATTTCTGGAGTGAAAAATCTGGTAGTTGAACAAAAAAGAGTGAAAGTGTTAAATTTGTGGAGTTTATTGTTTAACTACGGTTTGTGTTGAGGGATACTAATATTTTGGAGTTCATTCAGTGGGTCTTCAGGAGCCTAACTGAAGCCCCTCCAGGAGTTCATGTTTGTTGAGTACGATGTATGGCACTAGTATTATGTGTGTTCTTGTTTGGCACTACTTTGTGTGGAAGGTTACCATATTTTGTGTTCATTGAAAATAAAGTGGGTGGAGCTTCCTTGTGTCGTCTGGCAGTAAGACGTGACAATGCGCTGAGGCATGTCTCTGAGCGGTCAGCGGTGCAGTGGTAGTGACCACATGAAAATGAGTAAATGTCTCCAGTGTTGTGCCTGTAACTTAGTGTAGTTTGTCCGGAAATGACGCCTACACAAGAAGGAGCAATGTCTGCGCCAGAAGGATCAACAGGTTATGGGCCCAGGTCAGTTCCAGGCACAGCGGCATTCCATGGAAGAGGATTACCGCCGCGGTTTGACGGAGATGAGGCGCGCTATCACATCTGGGAGGCAAGGTTCCTAGCGTACTTAAAAACCATCGGGCTAAAAGATGCTATTCTCGGACACGATGTAGCTGCAGGAGCTAGCGCACATGAGACAGCAGAGATGGAGAGGAAAAATGAACTGGCTTATGCTGAACTGTGTGGCTGCTTGGATGATAAAACATTGACACTCATCCTGTATGAAGCACCAGATGATGGTAAGAAAATTCTGGAAATATTGAGGCGCCAATTTGAGTCTGAAGAAAAGCCACGAATTGTCGGGCTGTACACAGAGCTAACCAATGTGCTAATGGCTAATGGTGAGGAGTTAGCGGACTATCTAGCACGTGTGGAGAAGATAGTGGCCGCGTTACACAGAGCTAAAGAGAACCTAAGCGATGCACTTTTGGTGGCTATGGTGTTGAAAGGACTCACAGATGAATACAACCCATTTTCAGTGCATGTGACTCAAACGAAGGAAGTGTTAACCTTTGCTGAGTTCAAGACTAGGCTGAGAAGTTTTGACTGCACTCTCCGCTACCACAGCAGGCCCAGAGCAGATGAAGTAATGACCGCAAATTACAAGCCATTCAAGCCTAAGCCCAAAGAAAAAGACAAGAAGTATGTCTTCAATGGAGAATGCTTTATTTGTGAGAAAGTGGGGCATAAAGCAAGAGACTGCAGAAGCAACGATAAGAAACCACATAAGCGAATGCCAAATTCTTATAACAACAATAAAGTGGCTACTGTTATGGACAGTGCAGAAAAAGTTTCCCGTGGCAGAGACCAAGCCAAAACTTCAAGGGAAGAAGAGGAAACATTCGTGCTCCGGGTGAGTGAATGGCAACCCCGGGGGGCGCAGCAGCATGGGCTACTCGTGGACAGCGGTGCTTCTGCCCACATAATCACCGACGAGACAGCATTCATTCGATTTGATGAGACTTTCCGGCCTAAAGATCACATAATGCAGCTGGCCGATGGAAGGCGGATCACCGGGAGTGTCGAGAAGAAGGGGGACGCGCAAATCAAGCTGGCCGACAGCAGTGGAAGAGTGGTGAGTGTCAAGCTCACAAACGCCCTCCTCATCCCGGGATACCCGCAGAACATTCTTTCTGTGGATGCAGCAGCTTCGAAGGGAGCGAGGTTCAACTTTGAGAAAAATAACAACAAAATGATTCTTTCAGAGGGCACAACATGCAAAATGAATGTAAAAGACAGATTGTATTATCTTGACATTGTCACAGAAAATGATGCATACAGTGAGGACTCCTGCAATGTGTCTTTGGATATGAAAACATGGCATGAGATTAGGGGTCATTGTAACTATGGTGATATTGCTAAGCTTGAAGCTGTAGTAAATGGTATGAAAATCAGTGACAAAACAACCAGATCTAACCAGTGTGAAACCTGTATTCAGGGGAAATTTACCCAGAGTAGAAACAGGGAAAGTGATGTGAGAGCCAAAGAGCCATTAGAGCTGGTACATACAGATCTAGGTGGGCCTATTGACCCAGAGTCATTTGACGGTACAAATATGCAATCACTTTTACTAATGATTTTTCTGGTGCTATCTATGTATACTTTCTCAGGAACAAAAACAAGGCTGTCGAGGCTACAAAGCAGTTCTTGGCAGACACAGCACCATATGGTAAAGTAAGGCAATTGAGATCAGATAATGGGACAGAGTTTGTTTCAGAAGAGTATCAGTCTCTACTTAGAGATAACTCTATAAAACATGAGAGATCAGCGCCCTCCTCCCCGTATCAAAACGGGACGGCGGAGAGGAACTGGCGCACATTGTGTGAGATGGTCAGGTGTATGCTGATAGAATCAGGTTTACCCAAGGAGCTATGGCCATATGCAGCCAGGACAGTAGCAGTTATACGGAATAGGTGTTACTGTAAAAGAACAGGGTAGACTCCTTATTTCCTTTTCACAGGAAATAGGCCAGATTTGTCAAAAATGAAAAAGTTTGGTTCAGAATGCATGGTCTATGAGCAAAACAGGAAAAAGCTAGATCCTAAAGGCAAAAAGGGAATCTTTGTTGGTTTCGACCGTCATTCACCTGCTCATTTGATTTATTTTCCAGAGACAAACAAGGTTCAAAAACACAGACTGGTGCACTTCATCACTAAGACCGTGACTGAGAGTGAAACACAGACCGACAAGACTCAACTGGAGGACCACTATATAGAGTGGGTAACTATGCCTAAAGCAAGTCAGCTACAGACAGAATATGTAGAAAAAGATTCTGACACAGAGCCAGGGCTTGAACCTGACTGCAACACGGACCCGACCACTTGTACTGAAACTCCTCGTACCACTGGTAGGGAAAGGAAGAGACCAAAATATTTAGAGGATTATGAATGTACAGTGAAAAGCAACAAGATAACTATTGATTACTGCTATAGAGCTACAGTGGGATTGCCGCAGACCTTTAAAGAGGCAATGGCATCGCCAAAGTCAGAAAAGTGGAAAAAGGCTATGACAGATGAGATGACTTCATTTAAAGAAAATGACACTTTCACCCTTGTACAATTACCGGAGGGTAGACAGACAGTGGGGGGAAGGTGGGTGTATGCTTTAAAGGAGGATGACAAAGGCAATGAAACGTATAAAGCGAGACATGTAGCCAAGGGGTACAGTCAGGTAGAACAGAGATGAAAGTTTTCCGGGTTTTCCCGGAAATCCGGGATTTCAAATTTTGTGAGTTCATTTCCGGGAATCTGGGAAAATTGATGGAAGTTTTCAGTGAAAATCAGAATTTGATTGATAGTATTCTTTTTGAAAATCTTATTCTTATCGCTAATGCGTTGTTTGTTGTTTATATTCCTGTACGGAGGCAGCCATTTTGAATCTCGTTCATTGACGCGATTCCAATCTAATGCTGAATACATTGCTGCGAGAATTTGCGAGAGCGGATGCACTGAATAGCGCCAGTTTTGAGTACAAAGGAGAGATTAATCATTGAATAGCGCTCATTGAATAGACGACCTTTGCTTTTGTGTAAATGTAATGACCCGTACCTGTCAGGACAATGTTTAAACAGGTAGACAGGTACGCTGACGTGCGTGCTATAGACGCGACAGTCAAGAACGCGTTCCGGTGGTCGTGGTTAGAAGAGAAAGATACGAACGGCGATTTCTTGTCTGAATATATCAGGAAATTAGACAAACCAGGTACGTTTTTTTAAAATTTTACAAAAATAGATATCAATATATTGATAGTTTACTGTGTCTTAAGGTTCCTGTCTTAATGATATTATAATATAATCCTTATAATAGATTAGTGACACATCTAGACTAGACTATGAAATGATTAATATATGAAATATGGGGTACTAAACTACTGAATAGTTTACATTACTGAACATGTTAACAGGAATGTTTCCGCATTTTTACTAACATTTTCACAGTTTTGTGCTATTCTTTTAATGAGGGAAGGGGGTTATGAAATTCTGGGCTTGGCCCTTAGGGGAAGTTCTGCCGAAATTTTTTGCAAGTCAGGACTTAGAATATTTTTTTCATTTTTTTTTTGAATGAATATTATTTGTGCATGTTTTAGAAAAGAAAGATACGAACGACGATTTCTTGTCTGAATATTTCAGGAAATTAGACAAACTAGGAACTTTTTTTTTTATTTTACAAAAATAGACAATTATTTCATTTTTTTTGAGTGAATAGATATCATTTGTGCATGCTTTTGATAAGATAGACTCCATTGAAGATCTATATTGTTTGGTCATTTTTAAATTTTTATCTTCATTGAATATTGCGTGGTCATTTTAATTTTTTATATATATTCTTATTGTTAATAAAGACTAATGCTATGTTAATTTAATTGTAACAATGACACTATTATAATTTATTATTCGGCACTCGCATAAGGCTGCCTTTGGCAGCCTCTTGGAGCACCTTCGGCGCTCACTTGGCAAAGTTGCTTAGAAAAAAAATTTTCACGGTTTTTTGCCAACAGCCACTTTCATCTCTAGGTAGAAGGACTTGACTATTCTGAGACATTCTCGCCGACCGCTAATCTGACATCACTGCGACTACTGATGCAGCTTGCTGCACAGCATGACTTAGTCTTAAACCAAATGGACGTGAAGGCAGCATACCTGCATGCACCTATTGACTGCGAACTATACATGGACCAACCTGAAGGTTTTTGTGTGAAACAAAATAATGGTGTACAACTTGTTTGTAAGTTAAACAAATCCATATATGGCCTCAAACAGTCAGGCAGAAATTGGAACATGATGCTTCATGAGTTTTTACTTGAGAACGAGTTTGTACAGAGTCAGGCAGACCACTGTATCTACACCAAAATGTCTGACAAAGAAAAAGTAATTTTGTTAGTGTGGGTCGAGGATATAGTTGTGGCTGCCAGCAATGAGAGGTGCTTATGTGAGGTCAAAGAGAAACTCAAGAGTAAGTTTAAAATGAAAGACCTCGGACACCTCACTCATTTCATTAGGATTAATTTCAACCAAAGTGTGGGTTCAATCACATTAAACCAGTCCAGATATATTGAGAAAATACTGGAAAGGTTTGGCATGTCTGAATGCAAAGCCAGAGCCACTCCAAGTGAAATCAAATGTGACCTGGCTCTAGAAGGGGACAAAACAGATGAAAGTAAATACAGAGCAATGCTGGGCAGCCTCATCTACATCATGACCTGTACTAGGCCTGATATTAGTTGGGTTGTGAGTAGACTATCTCAGTATATGTCTGATCCCAGAGAGAAGCACATGACAGCTTTAAAACATGTGTACAGATACTTACAAGGGACCAAGGACCAAGAATTATGTTACAAAAGGAGTGACACAAAACTAGAGTTGATAGGATACTCTGACGCCGACTGGGCAAATGATACAGAGGACAGAAAGAGCACCACAGGCTACTGCTTTAGTCTGTCACAAGGGGGTGCTATTGCTTCATGGAAAACCAAGAAGCAACAGACAGTTGCACTTTCAACTTGTGAGGCAGAATATGTTGCACTGGCAGCTACTATTCAAGAGGCACTCTACCTCACTCAAGTCTTGAAAGACATGTATCCAGGATTTGAACCATACATTAAAATATTTGAGGACAATCAAGGGACGATACGCCTTGCGAAAAACCCAGTGTATCGCCAAAGAAGCAAGCATGTGGACATTAAATATCACTTCATCAGGTCCAATGTTTTGCTGGGAAAAATTGTTTTGGTGTATTGTCCAACAGATAATATGGCCGCAGATGTGTTCACTAAATCTGCCACAAGGGCTAAGATTGAAAAGTTCAGACCCTATATGTTTGGTAACTAGTGCAATGGTAAAGTGTGTGGCACCATCGAGTGGGGGTGTTGAGTACGATGTATGCCACTAGTATTATGTGTGTTCTTGTTTGGCACTACTTTGTGTGGAAGGTTACCATATTTTGTGTTCATTGAAAATAAAGTGGGTGGAGCTTCCTTGTGTCATCTGGCAGTAAGACGTGACAATGCGCTGAGGCATGTCTCTGAGCGGTCAGCGGTGCAGTGGTAGTTGTTGTGTACCGTCTACCATGATACTCAGGTAAAACTTCAAGACATGAAGCACTGTCTTTTCAGTATTTTTATTGAACAAGTGCAGACTATCAACATGCCGCCTCCGAGGTCCTCACTTCCGTCCTCATATGTTCCTACGTCATCACGTAACACGTATATCAGTACATGACATTCCCCTTTTCCTTGGAATTAAAGTTTATCTTCACATACACGTACATATATATTTTTTCGCGTCACATCATCTTGTCTCGCTGTCTAACAATGTGATCTTCTAACTGTCTCACAACACAAATAACATTTTTTTATAACCATGAACCTTGTCTTTGAACCCATATGTTTTACTTATTTCACCACAAAATCACGAAACCTCTCAGGTGTCTTTTTAACCCTCTGGGGTCTGGTTTGTTTCTCTGGACCCTGTGTGCCCTCTTGTGGTGTTGGAGTGTAAGCGTCAATGTTTTTGTTCATTTCACTTTCCTCCCGTTCAGGTATTGTTTCTTGTCCATAGTGTCCTTCTATGGTCTCATTGGTCATATATTTCTTTACATGTCTTGTGTTCCTGTGATAATGAGCTCCAGTTGGTGATTCAACTACGACCTGGTTTCCAGTTTTCCAATCCAATCCAATCCAATCCAACTTTATTTGTAATGCACTTTACAAAACAACACAGTTGACCAAAGTGCAGTACACACATAAAACATATGAGACATTAAAAAAGAGTAAAACAAAACAGCAATAAAATTACAACTTAAAATCAATTAAAAGCTAGGGTAAAAAGATGTGTTTTAAGAGCTGATTTAAATACAGGCAGTGAATCGATCTGTCGAAGGTGCAAAGGTAGTGCATTCCATAAATTCGGACCAGCGACAGCAAAAGAACGAGCACCTCTCCTTCTCTTATTTGACTTTGGGGTCACCAACCATGAGAGGTCAGCTGACCTAAGGGAACGAGCAGGTACATAGGGTTGCACCAGCTCAGTCAGATACTGAGGTGCAAGGCCATGAAGGCATTTAAAAACAAAAGAATTTTGAAATCAATTCTAAAACGTACAGGGAGCCAATGCAAAGACTTCAAAATAGGAGTTATGTGCTCTCTCTTTTTAGTCCCAGTCAAGAGCCGAGCTGCTGCATTTTGCACCATTTGTAGACGATGCAGAAGTTTCTCATCAAGACCGGCATACAGAGCATTGCAGTAATCAAGGCGGTTTGTGACAAATGCATGGATTAATATTTCAAAGTGTTTCATAGACAGAATAGGTTTAACTTTAGCCAGCTGTCGGATTTGAAAGAAACTTGTTTTAACCACTGAACTGACCTGGGCTTCAAGTTTGAGAGTGCAGTCAAGTTTTACACCGAGATTGGTGATCACAGGCTTAAAATACTGGCTCAGTGCACCAAAATCATCAAGGGCAGGGGTTCCACCACTCGGCCCAAACACTGTCATTTCAGTTTTACTGTCATTTAAAAACAAGAGATTTAAGGACAACCAGTTCCTGATTTCCTCAACACAGTCAAGTAGCTGTTTTGCATTGTTGCCATTTCCTTGCTTCAGTGGCATGTACATTTGCATATCATCTGCATACAGATGAAATGCAATGCCATGTTTCCTAAAAATTATTCCAAGTGGAAGGAGATACAATGAAAAAAGCAGGGGGCCAAGAATGGACCCTTGGGGCACTCCACAATTTAGAGGGGATACTCTGGACTGAGAGGAGCCTATCCTAACACAGAATTCCCGATCAGTGAGGTAGGACCTCAGCCACTCCAATGCAGTGCCACGGATACCAACAGAGCTTTCTAAGCGGGTCAGTAGTATCTGGTGGTCTACAGTGTCAAAGGCAGCAGTCAAGTCAAGCAAAACAAGGATGACACTGTGACCACCATCGGTAGCTTGAAAGATGTCATTAACAACTCTCAATAAGGCAGTTTCAGTACTGTGCCTAGAATTGAAGCTGGACTGGAACACTTCAAAGACAAAATTCTCCTCTAAATATGCTTTTAATTGCTGGTACACAATTTTTTCAAGAAGTTTTGAGGTCAGCGCAAGCTTAGAGATCGGTCTAAAATTAGACATAATGTTGGAATCCAAGCCAGGCTTCTTAAGGAGAGGTTGCACCACTGCCCGTTTAAAACTCTTGGGCACACAACCAGAAATTAGACTGGTGTTAACAATTTCAAGCACATAAGGGGCGACTGTAGAGAACACTTCTTTAAACAAACGAGGTGGTAAGGGATCATTTGGTGATCCTGAAGGTTTCAGACTACCTACAATGTCTTCCAGAGAAGCCAAACTGACAAGCTCAAATCTGTGAAAAATCACAGAGGGCATGGCTAACACTGGAGGTTCATAAACTGGAGGGCTAATCAGAGCCCTAGTGTCCTCAACCTTATTAATGAAAAAGGTCAAAAAAGCTTCACACATTTCATCTGAGGGCTCGACAGAGACCGGCTGAGGAGCATTTAAAACATTGTTTATGGATTGAAACAACACACGAGGATTGTTAGAGTTAGAAACAATGATGTCTGAGAAGTACTTATTTTTTGCTGATTTAACATTTTTTTGATAAGTACTCAAACTACTTCTTAATATCTGGAAGGAAACTTCAAGTTTATCTTTCTTCCACTGACGCTCAGCTCTCCTGCACTCCTGTCTCGCAGAGCGAGTGACGTCACTGAGCCAGGGCTCAGAGCGAGATTTCACACTTTTCATTTTCATGGGCGCTACAGAGTCCAAAGCAAATTGACATGCAGAATTAAAACAATTCAAGAGAGCGTCCACATCTGTGTTTGTTGAGTCTGTGTGGCAGGGCGCTACACCACAAAATACAGCCGAAAACTTAGCGGCAGTTAAGGGGTTAACTACCCGGCACAGTTTGACAGGAGCGCATGACAGGACTGGTTGACATGACAACGGAATGTCAAACACAACAGGGTGATGATCAGAGAAAGTTGCATCACAAATATTTACATCAGGAGCCTTAAAACCATGCGTTAAAACCAAATCAAGTGTATGCCCAAATTTCTGTGTAGGACCAGACACAGACTGCACAAGATTAAAATGATCGATAAGTGTTAAAAAGTCATTGACATAAGGTTGATGCGGGCAACACACGTGAAAGTTAAAATCACCAACAATAAGAACACGATCATACTTGGGCATCAGTCCCAATAAAAAGTCTTCAAATTCTCCCAAGAAGTCTTTTTTACTGCGTTTGGGTGGCCTGTAAATGACAGCACACGCCACCGGGGACACAGCGCTCATCTCAAACAACTGTATCTCGCAACTGGAGTAAATAGATTCCAAGGTGAGCTGCTTACAGGTGAATTTACTCCTGTAAATAGTTGCTATTCCACCTCCACGGTGTCTAGAATTACGTGGGGAGTCCAAAAAGCAGCATTCTGGAGTTTTGCTCACAACCTTGTGTGGTGTTGCATTAAATGGTGTTGTAAACTTGTCCATTTTGTCTTGTTGAACCAGTACTATGTCTCCTGTGTCCACTTTTGAGTACTGAGCTCCTCTTCGCGTTCATCTGCATACATCTTTGCTTTTCCTTTCTGTTCAGCATCTCTGTCGCGTACATCCAAAGCAGTCGTTTTTGACTCACAAATGTCTGGCAACTTTCCTCTCATTTTCCGGTTGAACAGAAGTTCTGCTGGACTCTTTCCTGTGGTTGGATGTTCAATACTATGATAAGCAGTAACATATTTTCTCAGTTCATGCTTCCAGTCGAGTCCCTCAGCTTGCGCAATCCTGATTCTTTTCATCAGTGATGCGTTTTGACGTTCCACTTCTCCATTGGCTTGAGCCCATTTTGGTGTTGTTTTCTCATGTTTGATTCCGTTATCTTCACAGTATTCTCTGAACAATTCAGATTTGAACTGTGGGCCATTGTCAGATTTAATGGTAACTGGAAGTCCATGTCTGCGGAATATACAGTCAATAGAGTCAATCACTTTTTGCGTGGTTGTAGATGTCATCACATCATATTCATAATATCGACTGTAGTAATCTACCAGCACAAGTATTGAGTGGTTTGATGGTAGCGGTCCAAGTATGTCTACAGTGACATTTTGCCAAGGTCCATCTGGTAAGGGTGTAACTCTCAGTGGTTCAGGTGGATCAGGTTTGGCCACTATTTGACACCAATGACACGCTTTGCAGTATTTTTCTGCAGCTTTGTCCATGCCAGGCCACCATACTTTTGTTCTGAGACGTTGCTTGGTTCCCACGATTCCTAAATGTCCTTCATGAGCTAGTGAAAGTGCCTTAGCTCTGAGTTTTTCTGGCAATATTATGCGATTACCCCTTAAAACTATGTATCCTATCACACACAGTTCATTTGCAATGGGTGCATATGCTTTGCATTTTTCAAAATGTCCATTTTCAATCGCTTTTCGCACCTCTGTTATTTCTGAGTCCGTGGCGGAGGTTTCTTCGACCTCTCTTGTGGTAAGTGCTTTTGGAGTTGCATTTACTGCAATGAATCTCACATACTCCTCTGATTCATGTTTGTGTATCTCTTTTGGTGTTTTGTCTGACAGTAGTCTTGACAATGAATCAGCAATGTTTTGTTTTCCAGCAATGTGCACCACTTTAAAGTCATACGGTTGTAGTCTGAGAACCCACCGTTCTATTCGTGCACATGGTTTAGATCTGTGATTGTATATGACTTCTAACGGTTTGTGGTCTGTGATTAGGTCAAACTTTCTACCATACACATATGGATGTAGTCTTTCGCATGCCCATACCAGTGCTAGGGCTTCTTTTTCTGTTTGAGAATATCTGCGTTCACAGTCTGTTAGGCTACGACTTACATAGCACACGGGTACCTCGTCTCCATTCTGTTCTTGTACTAACACTGCGCCCAAGCCTACTGGGCTTGCATCTGCGATGATTTTGGTTGGGGCTTCTTTGTCGAAATAAGCTAGAGTGCCTGCTCTGGCTAGTTCAGTCTTTAAAGTTGCAAATGCTTGTTTTTGCTCTGGCCCAAATGTAAATGTTGTCTCTTTTCGGGTTAGACGTCTTAGTGGCTCAGAGAGTGTAGCAAACTGTGATATGAACCTGCTGCTGAAGCCTACCAGTCCAAGGAAGCTTCTCACCTCTGCAGTATTCTTTGGTTCTCTGGCTTCCACTACAGCTCTCACTCTTTCCTCAGTTGGTCCAATCCCTCTTTGTGTCAGCAGTATTCCCATGAATACAAGTCTGTCCATGTTGAATTGACATTTTTCTGGGTTTAGTGTTAAACCACATTCAGAAAGTCTCTTCAAAACAGCATGCAGGCGCTTGTCATGCGTTTCTCGGTCAGGTGCGTGTATGATTACATCATCTGAGATGTTCTCAACTCCTTCAATGCCTGCTAGTGCATTAGCAGTCTCGTGTTGGTATTGCTCACTGGCTGACGAAACTCCAAATATCAGTCTTTTGTATCTGTAAATTCCATTGTGTACTGCAAACATTGTGATCTCTCTGGACTCTGGGGTTAGTTCCAGCTGATGGTAGCCCCACTTGAGATCTAGTTTACTGAAAATTGCAGAGCCGTTCAATCCTTGGAGTATTTCATCCACTGTCGGAATGGGGTATCTTTCCCTGACTATTGCTTCGTTTGCTTTTCTCATGTCTAAGCACATTCTGATATCTTTGTCACCTTTCTTCGGAAGTATCACTACAGGATTTACCCAGGGTGTAGGTCCTTCTACACGTTCTACAATGTCCATGTCAATAAGTTCATTTATCTTTTTTTCAACTGCATCCCTTAAATGGTAGGGTATGCGCCTCAGTGGCTGTGCTACTGGTTTGACGTCTGGGTCAATATACAGGCTTATCTGTTTAGTGTTTAGTTTTCCCACTCCTTTAAACACTTTTGGGTACTGCTCTTTAAGAGAGTGTTTTAAGTCTGTGACAGCAGCCACATTTTCACCTATTTTCAGCACCCCTAGCTTTACAGCAGTCTTTTTACCCAGGAGTGGTTCACCAATACCTCTTATCACAATGAACTCAGCCTCGTCGGTCCTATCACCAATCTTGATTTCACATCTGAATGCTCCTTTAACAGATAGTGATTGTGTTGAGGAATATGCATACAAATTCCTCGGCTTTTTGGGTATATATGAATGACACTTTATCTTTTCATCTTTTAGCTTTTGCCATACGTTTTCTCCCATTATATTACTTGTAGCACCAGAGTCTATTAACATCTTCAACTCTACTCCTCCCACCAAAAAAGTTATTTTCTCAGGTACATCATCATCTTTTACAATGAATGCATAATCATCTTGTTTTACCACATTCACATTTTGCTTCCTATGTCCTTTTGTGCGACACATTTTTGAAAAGTGGTCCTTGCCATTGCACTTGTGACATGTTTGTCCTCGTGCTGGGCATTTGGGATCCTTACTGATGTGATCAGTATAACCACATCTATAACGCTGTCTGTCCGTTTTATTCTCCTCTTTCATTTTTCCTTTTGGTTTTATGTACTTTCCTTTCTTTGTTGTTGAAATTCGGTTGACGGTGTCCCCTTCTTTCTTCTCCCTGGTGATGCTCATAGCTGCCAGCTGCTCCTCCACTCGTTCACATTGCGACGTCACCTCCAATGTGCGAGCCAATGTTAGACCTGGACCTTCCTCAAGTAGCTTTCTCCGTGCGTATTCAGAAATGCATTTACTCAGGATAGCGTCTCTTATTTGGTTATCTCTATCACCTTGAAAGTCACAGTCTTTTGCAGCTTGTCTTAAGCGCGTACAAAATTGTTGTACAGTCTCACTTTGTTTTTGGGACAACTTGTGAAAGGTTTGGCGTGCATATGCTGCATTTACTTGGGGAACAAAATATGTATTGAGTGCCGCCACCGCCGCCGCGTAGTCCGTCGCCTCGCCCGTCTGTGGTAAGGTGGAGAAAACATCCTGCACGTCCTGTCCCGCTAAGTGCAGTAGAAGAGCACGTCTCCGCTGCTTAATCGCATCCGTGGCATCATTTGTCAAAATAAGTCCTTTCCCGTCCGCATACAGCTCGAAAGATGTCAACCACCGTGTCCATCTCGGTCCGAGTGTAGCTGGGTCCGTGTAGCAAGCGAACGGTTGAATACCTGACTTTTCCATACTGTTAGCTTAGCCTTTTGCTAACTTGCCGTATCGCTGCCGGTTTTCCTCGCTTCACCAAGCGAAAATCATTGTCCCCGTCTTTCTCTTCCTCGTCTTCCTCGTCGCCATTGTTGTGTACCGTCCACCATGATACTCAGGTAAAACTTCAAGACATGAAGCACTGTCTTTTCAGTATTTTTATTGAACAAGTGCGGACTATCAACATGCCTCCTCCGAGGTCCTCACTTCCGTTCTCATACATTTCTACGTCATCACGTAACACGTATATCAGTACATGACACTCACTTGAACTAAAAGCATTTGAGCTGCACAAAGTGTGAAATGAGAGAGGAAGCAGTGAATCTACAAACTGCTGACAGACTTTCCAACATTATTGTCCAGTGAAAATCAGGTTTTTGTGCAGCCAGACTTGATCCTGATTTGAGTGTTTCAGTCCTGTTCTAGTGATGAAATGAGAACTTCCTTCATCTTGTGGGTGATGGAGAAGAATAAAGGGCTGTGGCTAAAAATCCTGACTCTGAGTTCTTCATTACAAACATACATTATATCAGCTGTTTATTATTCATCTGCTTTATTCTACTCAACATGGAACAGAAAGATAAGAACAGGTATAAATTTAAATATAAAATATCATATATTTTCAACTTTAGTGCTGTTTTGAGTTGCTTTCACTTTTTTGTTTGGATCTTTATAGTTCTTTATATTTCCTTTGAGGGCTAAAGTTGATTAAATATAATTTAAAATGATGACAAAAAGATCAGAATTTAATAATTTATCATCTCCCATAATCCAAAGTCACTTCTGCTCACCTTTTAGGCTCTGAATCAGAGAAAGCAGCAATTTCTCATCAATTCTGTCCCATGCTTTAATAATTAATTTTTCAGATCATCCTTGTTATTGAACTGTTTTCCATCATTATGAACTTTTCTTGCCATAAATCTCCATAACTTTATGATGGGATTAAGGTCTGGGGACTTGGCAGCCAGTTCATCACATCTATATCACTCTTTCCAAAGTATTCTGTGGTCTTCTGTGATTTGTGGCATGGTGCGTTGTCTTATTGATAGAGGCAATTCAATTCTATAAATGTTATTCTTGGCCGTTGAAGGAGGTTTTCTGCACATTTTGGTGTATTTTAACCCGTCGATGGTCTAAATTCCTTGAATAGACCTTGTGCTGTAATCAATGCCTAACTTAGTTTTTATTTTCATTGCAGTTGTCTGAAAGCCTATTTGGACAGTGCTGGGATTTCCGAGATGTACATGAACGCCTCTCACGCTCATCTCACGTGAACTGTGCCTGCAATGCAGAGAGGCAGCGTGATGATCAGCTGTTCCTGCTCCAGGAGGATGGATGCCTCCACGGTGAACTGTTTTTCCTAGTTTGTGTGCGTTATATGGACAAAAAGTAAGTTTAATAATGCAATTGCATGTTTCTGGGACTTTGTGATGAACACTTGTTAGTTTATTGAGTGCTAAGTTTTCCCTTTGTTGTTTGCATGCTTAATTAGTAGTTCACAATGTTGTAGCCTTATGTCATGCCTGGTCTGTACTTCGTATGCAATTATTAGCCTAAGAATATTAAGTTTGGCCCTATTTATGTTTATATTTATGATTGTGGGCTTTTGTACATGCGCTTTGTGCATTCGTTGTTCAGTTTCATTGATTGCTACACTAATTGATAGGCCAATGTGATGCTGCTCTATGCCCAGACATGTTTAACCACTGATATTCAAGGGCACGTATGGTGTTCACTTTGTAGCTCTATTTACATAATATATTTGTTCTGTATCATTTCCCACTATTGCTACGATGACAATGGACATTATCATGTTATTTTACAGTTATTAGCTTATTATTTCATGGTTTATTTTGAAACCACTATTCTAATTGTATATTATTTCTTTGTTTTTTCCTGTTTAGACCCCCCCCCCACACACACACACACACACACACACACACACACACACACACACACATCATACACACACACACCCACATCAATGTAACACACAACACATCCTGTGCTATGGAATAAAGCTGTTTAAAGGATTCTCTGACCGGAGTTCATCTGTAGTGTTCCCAACCCTAACCCACCCTATAATCTATCCATACTTTACAGCAGTGGTTGATTTTTCCTGAACAAGATCAATGATTGTTTTTTTAAGACGTCTTTCTCCTATTTTATTTGGTCTACTTGTGGGTTTTAAACTATTATAACTTTCTTTTTTATTCAATAAATTACTAATAACACACTTTGATCTTATTTGTTGATAAGTGGAATTTAATTTTACATGTTGAATAATCACAGCTTTTTCTTCTTCAGACAAGGTTTATCCTCTTCCATGGCAAAAATGAATTGTAAAAATGAAAATAGAAAAAATATCTTTTGTAAAGCAGTAAAACTAATGTTTTTATTTTTGTTCTTATCTGTCACCATTTTTAATTGTATTTAATTATAATTAAGCCCTAAAAATATAAAAATATAAAGAACTATAAAGACTAGAACAAAAACTACATATTTTTAGTAGTGAAAAGACTCAGAAACAAAACTTGAAAATAAATGATATTCTGTATTTTATTATTATATTATTATTACAGTCAGTGACTGAGTAAAACGTGAACAATATAAAGTTATGAACTTTAACTTCTGTCAAACTGATTTTTCTCTCAACAATCAAAAATAAAGTGTGATTCCAAAGTGTGACGGTTAGATCAACATAAACTACTAATATCCTGTTTAACTGCTATAGAACCATCAGAGCAGCAGATTCTAAAGTCTGGTCCAGATAAGGAGCTCTACAGTGAGGCTGACCGTCCATCATAGCTGTCTAACCTGGACGCTCACATCTCTGGAACCGTTGGAGCTCATTTTTAATCAGGTTCATCTGGATAAACTCACCACAGATTTGATGTTTTTAGAACGACTTTCTCACCTGAAATCATCTGAAAACTACATTTTGTGTCACAATAACAGTAGTATTCCCAAAATACTTGTGTTTCCTCTGAAAGTTTCCTCCTGGGTCTTTGCTGCTGGTCTAAATGCATTGTGGGTTATTTGGCTCCAAGTCCACACTAGTCTGGTCTGATGATCCTCCATAATGTGGGCGGAGCCAGAACACATCCAGGTATTTCATCTGTTCTTGATCAGATGCTACTTTGAACTGGATCAGTACTTGGTCTCTGACTGATGACGTTTTAGAAGAACACCAGAACTCAAGTCTTGCTTTATTATAGCATTGTTTAACAACAAATATACAACAAATAGGCACCGATTATGTCGTACAATTCAACTAGTCCAAGCAGCAAGAACAAGAAAAGAAAAGAAAAATAATAAAATAATATAAAATAAGATAGTTTAAAATAAATGAACTTAATTTTCTTAAGGAGTAAAAGAAAAGTTTCAAATCATTTTTTTAAAAGCAATAAAATTCGGAGCAACCTTTAAAAAATCTACATTTGTGTCTATAAAATGTATCAATTATCATTCTATTGTTACACATTAGTTCCAAATCTTTGTTTTGCATAAAGAGAGCAAACTTAATAGAATTGTATTCAAAGACAGGTTTAACATTCTTTGTTAGCAACCATTCATGCATTCTGTCCCAAAACCTCCTCACAATAGTTCAGGTGGAGAAAAGATGTTCTGGAGTTTCAGTATCTTCTGGACTAAATGTGCATGTGTTATTATCCAGATTAAATCTCATTCTGAAACATTCTCTACATGGATAAACATCATAAAGAGTTTAGAAATGAACTTCTTTCATCTTAGATAATAAAGGAAAAGACAAATATCTGGTTCTGACTTTGATAGTGTCAGTCTTTGAAAATGTTGGAGATAAAACTTTTCTTTTAACAGGAAGAGGAAAACATTCTCTGTTACTAATAATCTTAAAATGTTGTTCTTACATTTAATGTCTAAAAATGTCTATCTGTCAATAAACAGTGCATTAGAATCAGGAGTTACAGATGAATACTGTAATATTCCTTTGATCAAATTTATCAAAGCCACTGGAACAGCTTTGATTACCAGAGAATGTTGTTTATACCAGCAATCTGAATTAAATTTAGTTTTAAAATCAATAGAACTTCAAATATTACCATCTTCATCCATTAAATGTGTTACAGCCCAAATTCCTTTCTCCATCCAATCCTTCAAAATAAAGATTTCCTCCTGTATAAAATACTCCTGTTATTCCATATTGTAGCTTTGTGTGGACTGAAGTTCTGCTTATAAAGCATTTTCCAATATAATAACAGCTGCATGTGGAAATCTGATCATTTAAAGGCTAATCTCAAGGGATCAAAATCACATCTTAAAAGAAAATGAATTCCTCCAGCATTAGAAAAAGATGAGGCGGTAAAGTAAAGCACAGATAATGTTCATGTTTTATAAAAGTCTGGAACCACCTTCATTTCATTGAACCATTCATTGTTTCTAAATCAATGACATTCAAACCTCCTCCTCTACTGATTTTACCACATCACCTTTTCTAATCAAGTGTTGCTGATTATTCCAAATAAAATCACAGTGAATTTGGTTGATTTTCTTCATACATCTATCAGAAACAGCTAAAGAATCTGCTGAATAAATTCATCCTGAAATCCTTCCATTTTTGTTCACAATATTCTACCAAATATTCAAATATTCCTTTGGAACCAGCTGTTCAGGGATTTTTGATTTGAATGTTAGAAGTTTCCCTGTTTATAATATTTTTAGTGATAGTTACTCCCAAATGTTTAGGCTCATTTTTGACTGGAATATTCTGAATTAAAGTTTGTGTTTTATCATGAATGATCCAAGATCTCACATTTAGTTTAAATAAAACCCTGAGGCTTCTGGAAAATACACACAGCTTTTAAGGCATTGGATATTTGGTGAAAATTCTTTCAAAATAATGTTGTATCATCTGCTAATTGTGTAATTATTAAAGGATTGCTATGGATGACATTTAATGGTTTTATATTTCCATTATTTTTAACCCTCATGTCGTCCTGAGGGTCAAATTGATCCGTTTTAAAACTTGAAAATGTGGAGAAAAAAAAAATTCACAGTAAAACTTCTGATGTCCACATTTTCACCATTTTGGGGAAATTTTTCAACATTTTTTGGTGGCAAAACAGAAATGTTTAAAAAAAATCTTTCTTGAAGAACATCCACAAAAAATCAACCAAAATCCAGCGAATTTCACTGGATTTTGGTTAATTTTTTAGTGAATGTTCTTAAAGAAACATTTTTAACATTTCTTTTTTCCACCAAAAAAATGTTCAAAAATCTCCCAAAAATGTTGAAAATGTGGACATCAGAAGTTTTACTGTGAAAATATTATTTTTCCCACATTTTCAAACTTTAAAACGGATCAATTTGACCCTCAGGACGACATGAGGTTTAACTGAAGATCAGATTTTTCTCACCAGACTACAGTAACTGCTCATCTTTTCAGAAATCAGCATTGAATTTCCAGTATTTCTGTCTAAATGTTCTTCCTGTTCCAGGCATTAATGTAACAGTAATTCCACAGTGATCAGTAGTAGGAGCTGCACAGATTTCATTCTGACAGACAGATTTTAAAATGTCTTGAGTTGTCAGCCACAGATCTGTTCTGGATTTACAGCTTCCATTAGACCTGATCCATGAAAACTGTCTGAAATTAGGATTATTATGTCTCCAAACATCAATTAGGGAGTTATTTGTGCAAAATGTTTTGATGTTGTGATTGTATTTGTGGTCCACATATTTGGTAGGGAGTCTATCCAACCATTGGTCAGGAACACAATTAAAATCTCCCCCCACTAAAATATTATCAGTTGGATATTTGGTTTGAAATTCTCTGATCATATCAGAAATTTGTTCTCAGATTCTCCATTCTATCCATAAACATTTATGAGGATCCATGTGTTAATCCTATGGGCAGTTATCTCCTAAATTAATTCTAATGAATGGTCAGAGAATCAGTGGAGCAGCTCTCCATCTAACAGGTGAGGATCCTGCAGATCAGAGGGATCTAACCCAGGTGAGATTCTGAGGAACGATTAAGCTGCTCAGAGAGGAAATTCTCCTCCAGCTGCTCACTGCCTTCATCCAGACGTCTATCCTGCTTCCTCTGATAATTCATTGAACTGAGTAGCCTTTTGAGTGCTTCAATGAATCTAGCAGTCACGTCTGTTAACGGCAGCTTTCCTCTTCACGGATTTTGCACTTAGTAAGTTGCTAGTTTTAAAGTTTAGAGGTTTGGACATGAATAACCCCAGAGATCAGTTTAAATAAAGCCACCCACAGCCCCAATGACTTCAGGAACCTTTCAGAAACTTTTTAGTTATCATGCACACATTAACCTGACTTTTTACCACCAGAGAAAGGAAGATTGGGGAGGCAGGCTTGGAGAAAAACAGAGTCCAGATATGATTGAGGCAGACAGGAAGCAACAACAAGAAGTGGGAGAAATCCAGGTGACAAACAGAGTCCAAGTGAGGAAATCCAGGAGGGGAAGTGGAGTCCATTTAGGGGACAGAGTCTACATGGACATGTGAGTCTTTATGATCCAGCAGGGAGTGAATGAATGAACAGGGTTTATATAGTGGAGGTGTAACTGCAGACAGGTGAGGTCAACGGACCAATCAGTGCAGCTGATTCACAGAACTAATGAGGACAGCAGGCAGGTGAGTGAGACAGACAGAAAGACAGACAGAGATCAACAGGTGCAGACAGAGGAAGCCAGAGGGACCAGACAAGGACAGAGAGGAAACATGGGACGAGAGAGACAAGAGGGACAGACATGACAAACAGAGGAAGCCAAAGGAAGACAGAGACAGAGAGAAGAGGAGGAAGAAGGAGAGAAATACAAAAGAGACAGATGACAAAGACAGGAAGAAGAAGAGAGAAGGAAGAAAAGAGGAGGAAGGAGAAAGAAGGACAGTAGCTAGAACAGGATCACAACACAAATTTGCTGAATGGAAGTGAACATTTCTACATCACTTTCATCATTTCAAGCCTAATTCTGGACTTTTTTTCTAATTCAGGTCATTTTTCATCTCTTTATGTTGTTTTTTGTACCATCTTGGTTGTTGTGTGGTTTTTTTGGGGGTTATTTTGTTTGTTTAAACATTGTTTTTGTTGGAAATTGTTCAATTTGTGGCTCATTTTGATCATTTTGTCTCCAATTTTGGTCAGTTTATGTCTTTAGGGTTGTTCTTACTAGAAATTTTGATAATTTTGTGCATTTCAGCATGTTTTTAAGAATAAAAAATGTTTAAATCAGACTGTAAATGATATTTGAACAAAGCTCTCTGTAGAAACCTGAGTATTGAATAGAATAAATGTAGACAGCTTGGTGAATGTAAGTGAAGATTTCTGGATCAGTTTGGTCATTTTGAGACTCATTTTGCTCATTTTGTGTCTCATTTGTGTCAGTATGTGTTTAATTTAGGCCAGTTTACATCTTTTGGTCTGTTTTTAAACATTTTGCATCTCTTTATGTTGTTTTTTGTACCATTTTGGTCATTTTCTCAACTTAATTGGAGTTATTTAGCATCTCTTTGTGTTCTTTTGGTAAAGTTTTGGTCATTTTGTGTCTAATTCAGGTGATGTTTCATCTCTTTATGTTGTTTTTTGTACCATTTTCATCATTTCATGACTCATTTCATGTGTCTTTAAGGTTGTTTTTGTTTCAAATTGTTCATGTTGCTCATATTGGCCATTTGTGTTTCATTTTTCATCTCTTTTTTTGGTCTGTTCTGCTCATTTTATCTCTCATTTTGATAATTTTGCATCAGTTTAAGGTTGCTTTTTTCATTGTGGTCATTTTGTTGCTAATTTGGTCATTTTGCGTTTATTTAAGGTTGTTTTTGTTGCATTTTGTTCATTTTGTGTCTTCATTTTTTGTTTTCCATCTCATTGTGTTGTTTTTGTTCCATTTTGCTCATTTTGTGGCTCATTTAAATCATTTTGTGGTTCATTTTTGTCATGTTGTGTGTCTTTAAGGTTGTTTTTATTTAAAATTGTTCAAGTTGCTCATTTTCTTCATTTTTTTCTTTTTGGCCATTTTTGTTTCACTCTGTATCCTCTATTTTTATTTGTCTACTTTTATCTCTCATTTATGTCATTTTGCATCACTTTAAGCTTGTTTTTGTTCCATTTTGACAACTTTGTGTCTCAGTTTGATCATCTCTAATCTCTCTTTGGGTTATTTTTGTCACATTTGTCCATTTTGTTGTTGATTTTGATTGTTTTATAGATTAGAATCAACTTTGCTGTCATTGCACAGAGAACAAGTACTAAGACAGTAAATGCATTTTTTTTAAAAGTCCATTGTGATGTCAGTGAGAAGAACTCCTAACAACTGTTACCACATTCCATATTCTGAAGAAAAACATTGAAAGACTTGAGAAAGTCAGTTGAACACACAAACCTTGGAGATATTGGAGAGTTGTGGTCAAGATTTCAAGTGTGAAACTTGTGAAGACATTATGAAGAAAGACTGTGAGAGAAAAATGAAGCCTCCTCAGCCAGATAGGAAACATTCAGGTAAGACAGAAGTCCAGACAACGAGCTGCAACTCAGCCCCAAATATCAGCAAACTACACACTGACATGTTACATTGAAGTTTTCACAACACTGACAACCAACATTTGCTCATTTTGTGTCTCATTGTGGCTCATTTTGATCATTTTGTCTCTAAACTTGCTCAGTTTTTGTCTTTAGGATTGTTTTTCCTTGTCATTTTTCTGCCTTTAAAACGTTTTTTCTTCCATTTTGGTCATTTTGTGTCTCACTTAGATCATTTTGTGTCTCACTTAGATCAATTTGTGTCTCACTTAGATCAATTTGTGTCTCATTTAGATTATTTTGTGTGTCATTTAGATCATTTTGTGCATCATTTTGGACATTTTGCGTCCATTTAAGGTTTTTCTGTTCCATTTAGTGTCTTATTTTGTGCATTTCAGTATGTTTTTAGAGAAATAAAGTTGTATAAATCAGACTGTAAATGATATATGAACAAACCTCTCTGTAAAAACCCTCAGAATGTTGAATAGAAGAACTCTGGACAGTTTCATGACTGTAAGAGAAGATTTCTGGATTATTTTATGTCTCATTTGTGTCATTATGTGTTCAGTTTTGGTCAGTTTGCGTCTTTTGGTCTGTTTTTAAACATTTTACATCTTTTCATGTTGTTTTTGTACCATTTTGGTCATTTTTATTGTCTTAATTTTAGTCATTTTGAATCAGTTTAAGGTTTCTTTTTTCATTTAGTCTCATTTCCATCATTCATCTTTCTCTGCTTCTTTCTCTGCAGATTGCCAGGATTTCTTAAAGAAGTGCCTCACGATGGTCCCTGAACGTCGACCCAAACTGATGGAGCTTCTGCATCATCCATGGCTGAGATAGAAACACCAAGGAGAGATGAAAAAATCTCAATCAAACCACCGCGTACTGGCAGCTGTAGAGAATACAAAGATGATAAAACTTACTAAACACGAAACTTCACAAACTCGCTGTTACAGGAAATACACCGTTATTTCCCAAGTCTGCAGAGTCTCACAGACTTCAGAAAATCAGTAAAACATGCAGACTTGTTCGTACTGGACGGGAATCAAAATAAATAAAATAAATTAAAATCAACAATACAATAAAAAATAACTAGAAATTACCAATACAATGAAAATAACTAAAATACATCAAATTTAACAATACAATAAAAATGATTAAAATCAATAAAAATTACCAATACAATAAAAATAAATGAAATAATTTTAAATTAAAAACGCAATAGAAATAAATAAATTAAATAAAACTTAATACAATAAAAATGATTAAATTGAGTAAAAATTAACAATACAATAAAAAACAATGAAAATGAACAATACAATAAAAATGAATAAATTAAATAAAAATTACCAAAACAATGAAAATCAATGACATGAATAAAACTGACAATAAAAAAATAAATAGAATAATTACATAGTAATCATACAATAAAAATAAACAAAATACATAAAACCTACAACAATAAAAATGAAAAAGTTTTAAAAGAATATCAATACAAAAAGAATAAATAAAATAATTAGAAATTAACAATACAATAAAAATTAATAAAAAATATAAAACCTAATACAATAATAATGAACAAAATAGAAAAAAATAACAATACTATAAAAATGATTAAAATAAATACAATTTGACAATACAATAAAAATAATGAAAATTACCAATACAATACAAATGAATAAAATCACTAAAAATTAACAATACAATATAAATGATTAAAATAAATACAATTTGACAATACAATAAAAAATAATGAAAATTACCAATGAAATAAAAATGAACAAAATAAAAAATTATCAATACAACACAAATAAATAAAATAATTAGAAATTAACAATACAAAAAAATAAATGAAATTATGAAAAATACCAATACAATAAAAATGAATAAAATAAAAAAAAATCAACAATACAATAAATTATTATAATAAAAAAAATTGACAATACAAAAAATTACTAAAATAAATTAAATTACCAAAACAAAAAAATAAATGTAATAATTAGAAATTAATAATACATGAAAAAACTGAAATAAATAAAACGTAATTAAATAAAAATGAATAAAATAATTACAATTTGACAATACAATAAAAAATTATGAAAATTACCAATACAATAAAAATGAATCAAATAAATAAAAATCAACAATGCAATAAAATTATTAAAATTTAAAAATTGAGAATACAAAAATTACTAAAACAAATCAAATTACCAAAACAAAAAAAATAAATGTAATAATTAGAAATTAATAATACATTAAAAATAGCTGAAAAAACTACAACTTAATGAAATAAAAATGAATAAAATAAAAAATTATCAATACAACACAAATAAATAAAATAATTTGAAATTAACAATACAATAAAAATGAATAAAATCAATAAAAATTAACAATACAATAAAAATGACTAAAATAAATACAATTTGACAATGCAATAAAAATAATGAAAATTACCAATACAATAAAAATGAAGAAAGTCAATAAAAATTAACAATACAATATAAATGATGAAAATAAATACAATTTGGTAATACAATAAAAATTATGAAAATTACCAATACAATAAAAATGAATAATATAAATAAAAATCAACAATACAATAAAATTATTAAAATAAAAAAGTTGAGAATACAAAAAATTACTAAAATAAATCAAATTACCAAATAAAAAAAATAAATGTAATAATTAGAAATTAATAATACATTAAAAATAACTGAAATGAATAAAACTTAATGAAATAAAAATGAACAAAATAAAAAATTATCAACACAATAGAAATAAATAAAATAATTAGAAATTAACAATACAATAAAATCAATAAAATCAATAAAATTAACAATACAATAAAAATGACTAAAATAAATAAAATTACCAATACAATAAAAATGAATGAAATCAATAAAAATCAAAAATACAATAAAATTATTAAAATAAAAAGGTTGAAAATACAAAAAATTACTAAAATAAATCAAATTACCAAACAAAAAAATAAATGTAATAATTAGAAATTAATAATACATTAAAAATAACTGAAATAAATACAACTTAATGAAATAAAAATGAATAAAATAAAAAATTATCAATACAACACAAATAAATAAAATAATTAGAAATTAACAATACAATAAAAATGAATAAAATCAATAAAAATTAACAATACAACAAAAATGACTAAAATGAATACAATTTGACAATGCAATAAAAATAATGAAAATTACCAATACAATGAAATGAATAAAATCTCTAAAAATTAACAATACAATATAAATGATTAAAATAAATACAGTTTGACAATACAATAAAAATAATGAAAATTACCAATGCAATAAAAATGAATAAAATAAATAAAAATCAACAATACAATAAAATTATTACAATCAAAAAAATTGACAATACAAAAAATTACGAAAATAAATCAAATTACCAAAACAAAAAAAATAAATGTAATAATACTAAATTAATAATACATTAAAAAAACTGAAATAAATAAAACTTAATGAAATAAAAATGAATAAAATAAAAAATTATCAATACAACACAAATGAATGAAATTATGAAAATTACCAATACAATAAAAATGAATAAAATAAATAAAAATCAACAATACAATAAAATTATTACAATCAAAAAAATTGACAATACAAAAAATTACGAAAATAAATCAAATTACAAAAACAAAAAAATAAATGTTTTAATTAGAAATTAATAATATATTAAAAATAACTGAAATAAATAAAACTTAATGAAATAAAAATGAACAAAATAAGAAATTATCAATACAACACAAATAAATAAAATAAATAGAAATTAACAATACAACAAATTTAATGAAATTTTGAAAAATACCAATACAATAAAAATGAATAAAATAAATAAAAATCAACAATATAATAAAATTATTATAATCAAAAAAATT
>NW_026559406.1:0-32759 GCF_022539595.1 Amphiprion ocellaris | reverse complement strand
CGCGCAACGGCAGTCTCTCGCGGAGCCGGGGAGGGACCCCTCCGTGCTCGGAAACGCAACGGTCGAAGCGACCGAGAGCGACGCGGAACCGAAGGACGCCGAGGATATGAGTGTGTATCTAGAGGCTTTCGATTGCAATACCACCCGCAGCTGCTGTCTCGAAATCGGGGCCGTAGGGCGTTACGACAGCGAAGACGATTCAGACGAGGACTGCTTTGAACGACACCGGGGTAGCGGCTGGCGTTCCGACAGCCGGGATGACCGGGGCTCTGTGATGAGCGCACAAGTCCGATTCAACGCGTCGCGAGCAGATGATGAAGTGGTGCGCGGGGATATATTGGAAGACGAGACTGTCGAGAAGCCTAAAGTTATCATCGACGACGATTGACTCATTCTTTCCTGTGTAAAATGTGTACAGTTACTAATAACAGACACAGAGTTGTCTCATTGTCATGTTGTGTTTCTTGAAATAAATAAAAAAAAAAGTATCCACACACGCTAGCCCTTCTCCTCGTCTCTTCTGTGCTCGTTCCCAACAAGCTGACTCACTTCGCCAGACGCTGACGGGGACCATGGAACCCTGTCAGAGAGGCGACTGGAGTGCAGTTCGGCACATGACCGTTCGGTTCGACGATTTAGATGCTATACGTCACGTAGAGTACACCTGGGTGCAAATGTTCGACATAGAGAAAAGGATACCTACGACTATAACGCTGACAGGACCTGGGTGCGACGGGGTGTTTCGCATACCCATAGAATCCGCCGTGATCCCCAGCGCGTGTTATATCGTTCTCCGGGCTGTGTACACGGACGGTGGAGATGGTTACGGGCTCGTTACGACCAAACACTTTTCCAACACGTACACTGAGACCAAGGGCCACAAGGTGAAAAGGATCAGCGTCCTAGCCAGAGCACCCTTGGCTTGGGTGATGATGAATGCGCCTCCCGTTACAGCGGCTTCGCGCGAAAACACCTACCCTTTCACAGGGGACGCGTTTTGCGGGCATCAACCGGAGAGCCTCGTATCTAGAATATACGCCGCGTTGAACCGCCACGTCCACAACGCCTTCGCGTCTTCTTCGATCGCTCCGGGCTCTAGGGAAGGGGACAGTCTGGCCTCGGAAGTGGTGAGCGATACGATGTCCACACTCGGGGCTCCGCTCGCTTTCAAGGTCTTACACGAGCAGAGCAGGCTAACCCTGGAGCGTTTGCGCGACCACGAGGACCGCTCGGAGATCTCGACGACACCCAAGCCGCGATCCGCGACCTGGGGGACGTGCGTGTTGTGGCAGCTAGACCGCGATCGACACACTCTCCTGCGTGCAAGTGTTAACCAAGACGGGGACCTGTCACCGACAGTCCCATCTGCCGATCAGTGGCTGCGCGTAAGGCTGACGCATGTAGGTTTAGAGGTGACCAGGTACTCGAGAGGAACCTCTATCAAAGACGTTGTACAGGCTCCCTATTGGGCAGTTATTCTCACAGCCCTATGCTGCGGAGCGCTGGACCGTTGGTCGCAGGAACTAGGCAAACTGCATGCGCTTTTGAGAGTAGACGATGGTCTGCTCTCTAGCGAGCGAGAAAGGGGGGAGCTGTGTCAGCGCTGCGGGTACGCCTACCGAGTATCGCCCCTAGTGTGTGAGCCCGAACCCAAGAGAGTTTCAGCTGTTTTGCAGATAGACAAATTGCTCCTGGGTGGCATTTGCACTACTCTGTGCGCCACGGTCCGCCGAGGCGACGTACGGGTCGTGGAAGGAACGGAAAGTAAAGAAGCGCTCACCCCGCAGAGCCGAGCTCGGGGGACTGCAGGGGAAGTTAGATACTGCCTCAATCACCGTAGGGTGTACGGCGTGAGCTGCGAAGAAAGACGGGATCGCAAAAGGTGGAGGGGAGAACAACGGGAAGAGCGGAGAGAAAGAGAAGCGAGAGAACGTGAGCAAAAGCTAAGAGGACGCGCACGAGTAACCAGCCCGCGATTCCTCAACCCAAAAAAGCCAAGCGGGAGCAAGAGCAAACCAGATCGCCTCTTGGTGGAAAGATGAATTCAGATGCTACTGGGGACAAGACCGAGAGGGGGGAGGAGAAGAAGCAGAAGAAGAGCAACAGAGATACGGATCGGGGCAAATCGCATTCGGGTACCAGGACAGTGCCAGAGAAGGAGAAGAAGGAGAAGAAGAAGCAGAAGGAGGAGACGAAGAAGAAGAAGAAGAAGGAGAAGAGCGACAACCTCGAAAAGCCAACGAGGAAGAATCGAGATGGGGGGAGGAGAGACGAGGACGCGGGCTTGTGGTCGTGGCAAAGGGATTGCAGAGACGAACGACGCAAGAGACTTGGGTGCAACAGAGAGGGACAGACGAGCCACACACGTGGGTTCTGGGAGCTCTACTCTCAGCTGTCGGGACCACAGCAGAGAGGAGGAGACGAAAGCGGTAGCAGATCCTCTACCGCAATCGGGTATTGGAAACGATTCACGTGTCAAGCTCTTAGATATCATATCAAAACTCTTCCCTTCGGACATCAAGGCGGACTCCTCAACTTGTAGCGCTGCGCCCGATGTCTCCGCGACAGCCCTCCGACCAAAGGCCCCCGGTGTCTGGCTCCCTGGATGACACCCTTGGTAGCGGTTCAAGCGCTGGAGAATGCTTTCAACGAACTAGCTGAGTGGTTTGAGACGTTTGAGAGCACGGGAGCTCGGGATGTCATAGGGTTTGATCTTGCTATGGAACTGTGCGGCTCTTACGATCCTCGCGGTCCGTAGACTGGGGACCGGTCTACGAAATACATTCGGAGCGTGCAGGTTCATACAAAGTGCACAACAGGTTAAACACGCGGACCGAGTCCTCGAGGACATCGAGGCCAGTCAGGCGAACCAGCTGGGTGAATTGAAGGCTCTACTCGAGGAACTCTCTGGCGCGTTCGATTGTCACCTCGAGATTGTACAGTGGGCTGTCCAGAGATTATCGGAATGCCAAACAGAACGCCAGTCGTCAACTTCCAGCATAGAGTCCTTGGAGAGAGGACGGAGCGTAGTACTCGAGATACAACGTATTGTCATTCGAACGATCTCAGACCTCTGTAATCAGGTTGTCAGTTTGAGAAAGCAGTGCGGACAAAAGGATACCAACTTAAAGCACACTCTAAAGGAAATTGCGCAGTTGCAACGTGAGCGCGATGACGCCAGGAGACGTGTGGCTGACCTGGAACACGGCAAGACCGGTTTAGAAATGTTACAAGATGAAATGGAAGTCCGTTACACGAAAGTGAGCGAAAGCAGGGACAGCTTACAAGAGCTGTCTAGTAGAACTCAAGCCGCAAATGATGACCTGAGAAACGAAATTGTCCGAATCACACAGGCGCACAACACAGAGAAGAGAACTTTGATTTGTGAGGTTGAAAAACTACGGAAGCGGCTAGCGCACCAAGAGAGAGCGAGCAAAAAGACGCTGGATGAAAAATTGAAAATACAGGATGTCTTGAATGAGCGAATCACTACTCTGGAAAATCAGGAGGAACAATGGATGAGGAATGCCTCAATGCTAAAAGAAGAGATTAAAGAGGCTCGGGGTTAAGCACGCAGGAAGAGATCGGAAATGTACAAGATGAAACTGACAGGGTGAACCGAGAGCTGTTAGACCACAGAGTGCTTGTGAAAAGGCTTCGGTCTGTGATAGCCGAGTGTGACGCTGAAGACAAAATCCGCTTGGCGTCCACAGAGAGTCTTATGTCTGATATGCAAAGTCTGAATACCATGAATCGAGAATTGTTAGACTTTAAAACCACATTGTCCCCAAAAACTACAACGTCTCTTCGGTCTTGAAAAGTGCGATCCTAAACGTGTGATGGAGGAAATCTGCGATCGAAAAGACGCTTCGGTTGACAGGATAAAGACTATGCTCAAACAGAAGTGTGTACAGGTAACCAACAAAGATGATGATGATGATGATGATGATGATGATGATGATGATGATGACGACGACAACTACGGGTGCAAACGAGACCATGACATGAACATCCCTGACACCAGGGGCGAGATGTTCACAGGACTACGAAAGTCGGATACGGGCTATCGTACAAAGTCTGAGTTCAGAGCACATACCCATGGAGGTGAGCAGCGATAAACACGGGAGGCGAAAACTAGTAGCTATAAAACGAAGGATGAGTGAAAACCCAGGCAGGAGTCGCAGCGGAAGGCTGCCTTGCGTTTAAAGAAGTTAGAATGCGACGTAAAGCCTCGATGCGGTGTCGAGTACGAGAAACGAGACACCCTCGTTTTGAGCCGAACAGTGTGAACCAGAGGGACGTCCAAGGGAAAGGATGTCAAGTTATAACTCAACCGGACAAACTCGGGACCTTCCTCGGTCCAAGGGCACCACGCGGTTCACACATTCGACATTGAACCTACTAAGAGAGAGATTCCAGTGTACATATCAGAAGGCCTTTACGGTGAAGAAATGAAGATTGTCCACCTGGGGGGACACGCCTGTCCCAAAAACTATTGGACGTGTTACAAGTTGACGAGGGACAACACAAGGATTACACTGAAATCGTACAAAGTTCCTGTCACTGCCCACAGATGAAACAGATCTCTCGGGGACTCAAATGTACACTTTTTACATGCTGGTCCCCTAGCGGGGAGCACGAGCTGTACGGGGATGAACACAAGGGACTCCCTTCTGTATGTTATCGTGGTATACAGACACGAGAGCGTGAGATCGTACTACCTGCTCTGTGTTAAACGTGGCAGTTCGTACGTATACAATTTTACAAAGCTAATGACTTCACAGTTTCGGGTACCCAAAGGTCCTTTTGTACATAAAGCAGATGGAACGTGTCAAGGTCCGTACGGTTCTCCCGTACCAACGCAAACTGTAGACACTGTGGAAACCAATCATATCACCTTACATACAGTATGACACAACACGCTTATTTATTACAGGTCATTTATGTGTTATGTACACAAAGAGTGTGTGTGTGTGTGTGTGTGTGTGTGTGTGTGTGTGTGTGTGTGTGTGTGTGTGTGTGTGTGTGTGTGTGTGTGTGTGTGTTGGTCTCACAGAGGTACAGTCGCTCAGTGTATGTGACTACAGGAGAAGAACACTGCCACCTGGTTGTGAAACAAGAGAACTGCCACCTGTATTCTGTCTCATGTACGTGAATAAAAACCACACATCACTCAAATAAATGCTCATGTGTTTATTGGTATCGCAAAAGGGTACAGCACCTCACCCTCTTGCTCTGACTCCGAGCAGGAGAGTGATGAGCAGCAGGAGGAGGAAAATGACAGTGTGCGATGAACGAGAGAGGAGAGCTGGCATAATAATTTTTGGTTTCTGCACAATTATCATCATTCACATCATCCGAAGGTGCACGGATTCCACATCCACAGATCCTATGCACCGTGTCCAGTGCCAGAGTGACGGCAAAGCACATTTAGTTGTCTCGAGACGCTTCGCCTTGGTCGCCGCTCACATCCAAATCGCCCTCGTCCGTGTCTACGCCCGAATCCTCATCTTGAACATACCTCCAGCCTCTGTAGTCGATCGTTCTGACGTGCGCCTTCAAGTCTATATCCACCCTGTGTTCCCTCGCACACCGCGTTGGCTATGAGCTTCTTGACGCCTTCCGATAGGTTGGGATCGTCTCGGTAGCCGGGCTGCGTGTCATTGACGACGATTGCACATGCTCCTTCCAGCGTCTTAAGCGAGGCTCCTGTTCTGGATACGTGCGGTCTTTTTGCGTACATGACACGTTCGGTCCTCGCTCAATTGCTGCAAGAGTCGAACGAGATCTGTATCCTCGGCCAAGCGTCTGGACCGGTGTTCCAGTTCATACTTTCCGGCCCGAAAACTCACTTTGTATTCCGCGTCGCTCTCCTCGCCCGATGTCACGATGTGAAATAGATAACCGCTCCCGTACGCATCGTCGTCCCTATGAAATAGTACGGCCGCGACTGCTTTCCAAGAACCCGGAGGAAGCGTTTTTCGCGTCCGTCTCAGTGCGCTCCGTACAAAAGGCACTTGCCAGTTAGGCACCGACCCCCACCATTTCCAGAGAAGCGTATCAATCATTTTGCGTAAGTCGTTCACCACGACAGTACCGGAGAAGCGAGGAGGACCCGCGCGAAACGTATGCGGTCTAGCCGCAATCGAAGCGTTTGGCACCCTCCGAAGTATATCGGAGACGATCAAGCGAGGGTAATAATAATGGCTGTCCGACAAATCCGGTTCACTGCATTTGTAACGGCCTCCTGCAAGTATCTGGAATCGGGCGATCGTGGCTTCGTCGGTCTTTGCTCTTCCCGCTGCCACCGCTCCCGGTAAATCGTCGTCCTCGTAACACTCCGTGAAGACGACGGTCCCAACCGGTGCATCGTTCATGTAGCGTATGACATCGTTTCTGTCTGCGGAACCCCACCACCGATCCCCTAGTTCGGTTATAAAGTCTGCCCAGGTACCCAGTAACAAGGTGACATTCCCGTGTCGGACTGCGATTTGAACGTGACGGTCCTGCGTTACCAATTCGCCGTCGCGGGTCAGTCCTGTACCATATGCCATTTTGATGCTCGAGATATGTTTCTGCCCGGGTCGCTAGTAGTACGCCGACAGGTATGGATTCCTCCGCTCGAGCGGCGCAGTCCGAGCTGGCTGGTCGGATAACGAAAAGAGAGAGCAAGTTGGCCCAACGGCAGGAGGATCGTCAGGACTGTAATTGGTAGCAGGAACACACACACACACACACACACACACCACACACACACACACACACACACACACACACACACACACACACACACACACACACACACACACAAAAACATTGAGATCCTAGAGCGAGAGTCATTCTGCCACCTGGTTGTGAAACAAGAAAAGAACACAACTGCCACCTGTCTCATGTACGTGAATAAAGACCACACATCACTCAAATAACTGCTGCTCATGTGTTTATTATCACACGAAAGGTACAGCACGCATCCCCTTTATATCAGTGTTTGAGGCAAATCACCTCAATGTAATCAGACATCAAAAATCAGAGTCATCAGAGTTCATATAGACAACTCCCACAGGGCCCTGGCGTCTTGTTGTTGTTGTACTTCTTCTTTCATCGGGATCGGCGCCGTCGACATCCTCTTGCACGTCCGCGACATGTGCTGAGGGTACAGCATGTTCAACGGACCCCTGTTCTTTGGGACTGGAGTTCAGTCCACTGACACGGGTTGCTTCGGAGTCAGCATCGTCGACATCTTCTTGCACGTCAGAGTCATCAGAGTGCATATAAATAGCCGCGAAAAGGCCCTTGCGTCGTCTCGTTCTCGTTCTTCGTTTTCTTTGCACGCAAGACGTGGCAGAGGTTACAGTTGATGCAGCTGCACAGCCTCCGGTAGCCAAGTCTTCATCACAGATGTGGGTTGCATCATCAAATTCAGCACCGTCGACATCCTCTCGCATGGCCAAATGCAGTGAGGGTACCGATTCTTCACGTTCAACGGACCCCGTACCTCCTTCACCGCTCATGACCGCAGGTTGTTTGTTTGTTATATAACAAGTAGATCCTGTTACCCTTCGTTATCCAGACTGAGCTCTCACACGGTCGGTAGGATAAAGTAGGTCTTTTATAGAGATGTTTTTAAAAGAAAAAAAAACAAAAAACTTCTGATTGAATTCCGGTTGGGATAAAAACCTTTGGTTGCCACATACAAAAAGAATTCAAGTGTATGGCAGCTAGATATTAACCAAGATAGTAATGACACAGAGCAAAGTCGCTTTTCAGCAGATCGGAAGCGGTGAACCATGGAGCGTGTTCATTCTCTGCGCGCTGAGGCACTCGTGCAGCGTGACGCCGAAGACACCAGTGACTCAGACATCGAGGTTCATCAGCACACAGGCACACAGCTACAGTTCAATCCTGTCGGAGATGCGGTCTCACAGTTTCTGCGCAAGAGGCTGGAGGTGCAGCACGAGAAGATCTCTGTCACGGCTGCTCGCGGATTGGGACCTCCGTGTAAGACCGTGGACACACTGCCCGACGGAAATTGTTTCTTCAGAGCGGTCAGCAAAGCTTTGTGTGGTACAGACGAGTATCACTTAACAATTCGAGAGTCGGTCGTGAAACAGCTACGAAGCTACGCTGCCACATATAACAGCATTTTGAGAACCGACTACGGGTCGGTGTCAGAATATATTAGGGAATCCCACATCCACTCTCCGGGTACTTGGGCAACCGAAGTTGAGATTCAAGCAGCAGCAGATGTTTTGGGTGTTAGCATATACACGTACTACCTGGGTCGTTGGATCAAATACAGCTGTAATGGTGTACAGGTGTCAGAGGAGGGGATATATTTGGAGAATTGCGGATTCCATTATAAGACCGTGTTGTGCGTCAAGGAACCTCAGACGCTGTCTTGCTACAAGTACTGTAACGTGGCGGATAAGAGCGGGAACGGTGTTACACGGGAATTCTCACCTCCGCCCCTCGAAAACATGGACCGTGTAAGCGACACGGATCCCGCTCTAGAGGACTACGAGTTCCACAGAGATCACGCAGACGAGTACCACGAGTACGAGAGCGCTCTCGCAGACGAGCACGGCAAGTACGACAGAGCTCTCGAAGACGAGCACTACGAGTACGTGAGAGCTATCGCAGAAGAGGACTACGGTTACGACAGAGAACCCGCAGAGGATGACTGCGAGTGCGAGGACGATCCGGTCGACCAGGACTGCGAGTGCGAGGACGATCCGGTCGACCAGGACTGCGAGTGCGAGGACGATCCGGTCGACCAGGACTGCGAGTGCGGGGACGATCCGGTCGACCACGACTGCGAGTGCGGGGACGATCCGGTCGACCAGGACTGCGAGTGCGAGGAGGATTCTGAAGAAAAGGATGCGAGACAGAGGCAGCAGATACAAGAAACGCTTTCTTGGTCTGTGCTGAACGCAACCTGGGGTAAATTTTTAGAATGGCTGTGCGGGCGCTGGTGGGGCCAGGTCTCAAAAGAAGAGATCGCGTCCTTCTTGGATATGAATAAACGTCGAGCTGGAGATATAATTATCTCGGCACCCTTCGATGACACACCCGGAGCAGTGTGTTCGATTACCATAAAGACCGAGAAGTCTGTGGTGACGACCGATCTAGTCATCTCTGGAGGGTTTTATAGATGCACCAAGTTTCACAAGCGTGAATTTTCAGATCCCACATTGCTCCAGGGTAAATTTTCAGATCCCGTTAAGGTGATGAGAGCTCTGGTTGGCGATATGGCGTATGTGCACTTGCTGCCTAGGTCGAACAAAATACCTAGCAACCCTACGTCCTTTTCTGCGACACACGTGGCAGAAGAGCTGTGTGCCATGATGAAACTGTTCCCGCATATATTCTGGGGAACCTACGAGAGAACCGAATCTCCGTCGCGGTATCAAAAGACAATAACAGAACTGAAACGGAAACGTGTCTGTTCACAAAGGAGAACAGCGACCCGTTACAACCCCGGTGCAATACTGCATTGTACGGAGGATGTCGGTTTCGGATACCTGTTTGAGGTTATAACTGACCAAGGGAGGAAAATCACAGTGACGTTTGATAAACGCGGGTTTACAGTGGGTAACGGTGCCCATTTCAAAGAGATCACATCTGTGCTGTCCTACATCAGCACAATCGAACAAGTGATGTTCGTACCAGTGCCTGAATCTTGGGCTGCTGTAAATCCGCTCGAGCCTCAGACGGTGGACACATGAGCGAGCCGCGATTCAGAGATGTCACCCAAGCCTCATATGGACATAGGACAGACCAGCGATTCACATTACTTACTAGAACTAGAAATGTACTTGGTATCGTGGTGTATCCGTTTTTACTATGCTGTATCCCTCTATCATTTCAAAGTTGTTCTTGGTGTTTTACGTATCCATATGTGAGTGAATAAAACAAGTTTTGAGACCGCCGCTGAATATTGACATTTTTTTTATTGACAAAGTACATTACAACCATTATGTAAAACCAAAACAAAACACACAAACCACAAAAATTAGAAAGTTCCCCGGAAAGGAAACGTTCGTCTTCTCCTTCTATTCTTCTCTTTCTTCTTCTTCTTCTTCTTCTTCTTCTTCTTCTTCTTCTTCTTCTTCTTCTTCTTCTTCTTCTTCTTCTTCTTCTTCTTCTTCTTCTTTCTCCTCCTCCCCGTAATACCCCTGCTCATCCTCATCATCAGCCATGTACTTGAGAAAAAAAAAACAAAGAATGGAATTACCACCATACCATCATGTACCATGTCTTCCGTGTATTTCCATACTACCATTTCATCCTGATCATCGTTCTGCTCACGAAGATGAGGCAAGGCTAATTGTGGCGGAGGTGGTTGCTGCGGCAGCTGCACGCGGACAAGACAAGGGGGTAGCGGGAGCTCGTTTTCGGCAACGACAGGCTGTCTAGGTATTTCTCCATCGGACGATAGACGATAATCATCCTGAAATGTAATCATACCGTTACATTTCAGTAGCCGCGGAAATGTCACACGTGGTATACACATACAGCATGTAAACGGTGATTAAGGTACATACGGAATGGGTCAGGATGACGGTAGACTCCTGTGGGTTGAGATCGGCATCAGAACGTGTACAAACTTAAGAGAATATAGCATATCGGACAAATGTGGACAAGATTTGTGCGAGCGTAGGTGGGATACCATACCGGGCTCAGCGAGCTGTCGTCGGTTTCTATGCCGCTCTCCATTGCGGTGTGTGAAATGACCACGTGCCGAACGGAGAAAGACTAGTGACAAGCGATTGAGCTGAATTTCTTGGAGCCGAGATCGCGTTTAACCAAAAAACAAAACTTGTCCAACAAAATGACCCCTTCGTTAGAAGAACAGTACCCTATGCTGCACATGAACTTCAATGCTAATACTCATTTGTCCAACCAGACACGTTTCTAGTACCTCTGCCACACCAGCCCTTCAATTCTGTCACCGAATGAGCTGGACGAACGTTTTCACATACTCTTCATCTTTATTGTTTTGTTTCACTTGTACATGGCAGCCACAGAATTATTACTTCATGTACACCCGTTTGATCAATCATAAAGGACTCGCGGAGCACCAAAGACATTCGCGTTGTTTTATTTCAAACGCATTTCGGACGGGTGAGCATGAGACAGATCCACTGAGATGTTCATTCATGTACTTAAGCAGATACACCCTGTGTGTGAGACTTGCAAGCATCCAAACTGTACACTTTGGTTTACGACTACGAGATACCATGAAATAAATGCAATGAAACAAGCGTTTGCTTTCACATCACATCTTCGCCTTTATTTGTAATTCACATTAGGTCATTACATCACACACCTCTGCCATAATAAAACTCATACCAATCCTGTAAAGACATTGTGTAATTATTCAACATAAACTCCAATGGCGTTCTCCTGATCAACACGTCGTTGCTCAACTGCGTAGCGTTGACCAGACTATCTTGTTGTTGTTGTTGTTGTTCATCTTGTCCCTCGACACTCCGCAAGCCGTGACTGAGTTTTCTGTAAATGTCCGAGAGAGTCGATCCGTAGATTACGGTTAGGGACAAACGTCCGATGATTTCACCTATGTTTGCTGAGGGGCTCTCGATCAAGACTTTGACGTTACAGGTCTTGTTGTCTACGACGGCAAAGTTGTCCGCGTATTCGCTCATGGTCTGGTACAGGGAGGTGACGCGTTTCATGACTTCGTACGGGATTACAACGTTCCCCGTGCGCATGTGTCTAGGAGGGAAAGATGCGCACTCGAGCTCTTGAAAGGATCGGTCGGCGACCGTCTCCTGTGTGACTCTGTTCAAAATGTCAAGATTGTCGAGAGAAGCGGATCGCAAGAGGGCCAAGAGGTTTCGGAGAGCCACGTAGTCCTCGTCGGCACAGGGTCGTTGAGAAGGTATGCACACGTAGTCGTCCTCACAGCGAGAGAGAGACAAGGAGGGGAGTCCGTCGGGTCTTTTCGTAATGCAGGCGAAGCTGATCTCTGAGTACATCTCGCAGGTGAATTCAAACTCCCCTCGGGTAGAGTCGACGAGGACATCGAAAGCCCCTCTCGCTCTGTCCGAGACCCACAGGCTGTTCGACATCATGAAATCCAAGACGTTGACGAGAGCCCGTCTGTTGTCTTCGTCGCACACAGGAGGGGATCGTTGGAAAGGTACGGCGTCGGTGCCTGCTATCTTCACGTAGGATCGGCAGACGGTCTCGACCTGCCACTTGGAAGAAAGCTTGCACGGGTCGTTCGTCAAGACCCTCGTCTTGTTTTCGTCGAGGACGGTGAACTTGACTGGTATTTTTTCCAAGGTGCTTTGCTTGTGTGCAGTAATGCTCATGGAGTCGATCACAAACAGAGGGCTGCACCCGCAGCAAGGTATGAGTTCGCGCAAGTCGATTTTGAACACAGTAGGCTGGTTGGCCTGAGTGACTTTGGTCATGGTGTGAGAGAAAAGGTACTCCTTGCGACTGAAAGACATCTTTGACCGCGCGCGAGGGCGACCCCGTGGGAGCGAGGACTCCGTCGGCGAGCGGTTACCGTTTTTTACTCGAGAGGCGGCTCGGCTGAATTGTATATACTGTGATTTTTCGTGCCTGCGAGGGACCGAGGAGAGCGAGCTTTAGGTCGGCTGAGCCACAGTCTTTCGCTGACGCACTGTCCCGTCTTTCTCCTCTTGTCTGGCCCGTACACATACTGGACCAGCCTGTATCCCGGCACCTTGTTTGCAAACAGGACACTGTAAAATTTTTTACAGCCTGTGCAATGGTATGTGACCTCTTTGCGGTCGGCGAGAGACCGACTCCTCTTGCCGAGCTTGACTCTTCCGGCGGCCTCCTTGAGCCACTTCTTCTCTCTGAAGGCCTCGATCCACTTTCGCAAGAGGTTCGCGTCTGCACAAGAGTAGGGCATGATACACAGAACAGAATCTGGGTACGCAGCAGCAGCCACTGAGCTGAACACCTCGGGAGTGCGTATCTGCAACAGGAGCACAGTCTGATACAGAAGACCGGCCAGGTCGACTAGCGTCCGCTCGCACGGCTCGCTTCTCGCCACGGACAGCTTACCGGTAGAGGAAGCGACCCCCGCGTCAGTCAGCATGACGGCGGGTACCGAAAGCGAGATTGAGGCATCCGAGCAGGGGAGAAGCGAAGAGTCCTCGCTTTCGAGGGACACTAAGCCTTTCGATATGGCTTCGGTGAGCTCGTTCCCTAGCGACACGCTTAGGTTCCTGTAGACATCACGAGGCCGTAGGGACATGTCCTCCACGATCACCTTGAGACAGGCCTCGAGCTTCTCACCCGGCAGACGAGTCACGGCCTCCCTGTTTTTCCTAATGCGCTCCAACTCTCGAGCGTCGCAGGCCGGTATCATGTGCTCGGGACAATTGTTCATCACGGCCTTGAAGGCCGCGCTGGCCCTCTCCAACCTCTCTCTGATAGATGCCACGTAGGCGAACAGGTGGTTTCTGCAATCGTCCAGGCTGCGGCGTGTGCCCAGAGCACGGCTGTACATGTAGCGGGGCAAGCAGTAGTCTATGATGCAGTGAGCCACGAGCTTACCGGAGCGGTTGACCAAGGTGCTGTCCGCTTTGTGAGCTATCAACACCCTAGACCCCGCGAAACATTTGTTGAGAGGCTGGTGGGGGTGAGGGACGACCTCGGTCAGAGAAGACGGGGGCTCCGTCGAACGCGTTTCTCCGAACCGTTCGCTCGAGGCACGCGTCGCGTTCTCGCGGTCCCCGTCGCAGTCCGCGTCGCTGTGGCACGCCGCGGGGTCGCTCGATTCGGAGGACTCGATCTCACACATCAGCGAGCCTCCAAACATGGCCGTGATGCAACCGGTGACGGCCTGGAGGTTCAAGGGGTATCTGTAGAAAGCAGCCTCGCAAGGGTTACACTTGTGAAACTCGTTGCACTCCACAGGCTTGACAGAGAGCCCCGTGATCTGCTTTAGCCACGTTTTCACAATTTCCACGTAGGTGGTTTTCACGCTGGAATTGGCCGCTTTCAGACGAGCCAACGTCTGTTGACTAAAGTGCTTGTTTTTCGAGGATTTGATGAGACTGCTCCAAGGGAAGAACCCCGCCGCCATCTTGGACGCGATGACCTCGGCCGCTTTGCACGTGAGCAGGTCTCTGAGGATGACCTGCTTGCGCGAGAACACGTGGTTCATGCAGTATTTCCAGTCCTTGTACAGGGTTCAAACTACGAGGAGGTCGGAGCAGCCGGGTTCCGCTCGCGCTGGGGCGAGGGCCACGGAGACCGCGGAGAAACCGGAGTCCAGTTGCGACGTCTGGACATCTTTCACCGTGTGGGCAGCGAGAAAGGAGTTCGCTCGATGCAGCTCTGCCCACCGACCCAGATCGTCCACGAGCGGTTCCCGCTCTAGGTACAGGATCACGTCTCCGACACCGAGCCGGTGCCACGGACAGGTGGAAAAGCACGAGACCCGGTCCATCTCCAGCCTGACGCAGTCTCCCCTCATGACGCACGCGATAAAGGTATCTGTCACAGCGGAATCGCAAGGGGACCGCATACTTTTGTAGGCCGACAGCCCCCTGACCTTGACCGAGACGGCAGACAGATCGCCGGCGTCATCGAGGTTGTGGGTGAGAGCCACGTAGGTCTTCTTGGCTACGTGGCAGTACACGGAGCAACTGTTTTCGTATTCTAGCTTGACCCTCCTGTCTCTGACGAAGGGCCTGGTAACGTCCGCGCTTTCTTCGGACGAGGGGACTTCGGCCACGTAGACGGGATAACCTTCCTCGGTGAACGTCCCTCTCGGGTCTCTGATCACCTTTTGGTGCGTGTTACCTCTGCCTATGACGTACATCCTCCTGAGAGTGTCCTCCACCAAAGCTTTGTGTACAAAGTCCAGAAAGGCGGGCACCTGCGCACTGGCCCGCTTAAACTTGTCACCCAAAGCCGCGCGAGCCTTACGGGCGAAGCTCTCGAGGCGTTCTCTTTCGGCCTCCCGACATGACGACGGAAATCTGTTGCCTGCCGTGGCTGGATATGAGAGGCCCGCAGGGGTGAGGAGCCGTTCCGTAGAAGGAGTTGGCCAGAACTTTGCACTCCCCCTCTTGCATTTTGTAGTAGACCCGCTCCGCCTCGCTTACGCCGGGGGTTTTGAGTTTCCGCTTGTACTCAGCTCGCCGGTTGAGATAGTACTCGACCGAGGAAGACAGTATGGCCGGCGCGCGGACGAAGCCGCCTCGGGTCCGGTCGTACTTGAGAACGAGGGACGCGTACTCGAACCCCTCCGCTTCCCAGCTGTAACACACCCAACCGGACAGATCGTGGGGGAATTTTACAGGAGGCCAGGGGATGGTCGTCTCGGGCGAGATATTTAGAGCGCACATGATGGAGGGGTACATGCTCGAGAAGTCAAACGAAAGTTCCAGGCCCATGCCGGGTCCGGAGTAGTGTAGGCCCGTGAGAGGATCACACACGGCTCCCCCCTTCCATATGTCACGCTCCCCGACGGCGGACTCGAAAGCCCATCGCTCGCGACCGCTCAATTTCGCACCCGCGGGTCCCGATTTGACTCTGAGAGTGTCGAGCGTAAACTTGAGCTGAGGGATGTGAACCGAGTGAACGCTCTGCACGAAGCCGCCGAAATTATCCCCTCTTCCGTGCACCACCACGTCTATATTGAGAGTAGTCCTGCATCGATGGAACAGAGCTGAGACGGGGTTGAGGACTTTGGCCAGCCTCGCGCATAGCTGCGAGTCGACCAAGTTGTACACAAGCACGGCGAACAGACTCTTTCCGCCCCTTCTGATCATCTCGTCCATTTCCGTGTAGCCCACGTCTGCCAGCTTGCAAAGCTTTCTCGGGTCCTTGGGTTTTTTTTTGTGAAGCTCCCTGGCCTTGGTGACGATGAAGGGCGCTATGTCGTTCAGCTTCATGCTGGTGCACGCAAATTTGATTTCTCTGGTCCCGGCCATCCTGTACAGATCTATGATGTTCATGCCGCAGCTGTTCATCTTGAAGTGGCCCAGCTTAGCCTTGTCTTTGTTGAACTTCTCAATGTGTGTAGAAATCAGACGGAGCTTGTACTCGGTCAAGGTCCCGCCGTTCAGCAACAGCGGGCCTAAGCTCTTGAGCATGTCTTTGTACATGTTCAGGTAGCACACGTTTTCAAACTGAAAAAAGGGGTCCGTGTCCTTGGTCAGGGCTCTGGTCACAAAGAGCCCGCGCCAAGCTTGCAGCAGCGAGGAGCGTCTTTTCCGGGTAGTGGCCTCGTCGCCGCAGCCGCTTCGCGTTGCGCATTTCGATTCCGCGTGGAAATGCACACGCTGCTCGATCACCCTCACGTCAAATTCTGCGTTGTACACATACAGTAGTTCAATTCCGTACCGGTACAGCAGTTTGATCGTATTCTCGAGGAGCGCGAGCTCTCCCGGGCAGGGGTAAAACATGATCCTTTTGACGTCGTCTATGCCCGCGCCCTTGGCCACTTTCTCGTCCACCTCCAGAGACTGATGGTTACGCGCTACCTTATTTTTGTTGTAGAGAACTATCAGATTCTTCCTGCGGTGGTCGCGCGAGGTCTTGGGTATGTGAGAATTGAGGATCACGAGAGAGATGCAAGTTATCTCGTGCTGCTGACCCGGCATGTCAGGCACGAGAGCGGGGATGCAGACTCGCCCGCTGTGTTTGGGCAGCTGTAGCCTACCCGCGTTTAGCGCTTGGACTAGCTTATTCCTGTACTCTGTCATGTCCGCGACCCTGCGCTCCGTGCAGTAGGGGAACTTGTAGCTGAAAGAATCGCATCGCAGCGACGTGTCCCGGTACGAAGCGTCGAAGACGGTCTCGATATCCAAGCACGCCGCCTTGTAGAAATGGTGCACGTGTCTACCGTCAAAGAGCTGAGCCTCTCTCTCTGACCTGACATGATCGTAGATGAGTTCGGAAACCGAAAGGGACCGATTCAGCCTGTTTCTAGGTACGAAATACACCCTGCCGAACATAACGCCTGTGCACAGGGCGGGGGTGTTACCGTCTCGAGCGACGTAGTAGCCCTTGTCAGGGCAAAAGTCTCCGAAGGTCAGCGCTCCCCTAACGCTCTCTATGTACTTCCTGGCCAAAGATATCCGTCGGAAGGGGAAAACCTCAGCGTCCACTGGCCGCTTAATGTCGTCGTGGAAAACCCGGAGGGGCTCCGGCTTTGCGGCAAAGTGTTCGGACCAGTTGTCCCGAACCAGTTCCCAGGTCTCCTCCTCATCATCCTGGTCACGAATTAGGTCCAGATCGTAGCCCACGACAGGAGCTATACCGGTAATTCTCAAATGTACCGTGGTGTTGACGCAGACATCTCGACCCTGCTCCACCACCAACCCTCTGCACAAGAGCGCTTCGTCCTGCTTGTGAAAGAGGACAGACTTGATCATCACCCCGACCAGATCGGGTTCGAGGGCAGGGTTGACAGGTCTGCGCTCAGGGTAGATGGTTGGAAAAAGGTCTGCGAAAGGCACCGTGTCGTTCATGATTCTGAACACAAAGACTGTACTGGGGTTTTCAAAGTACAGCGACTGTGTCAAGGGCTACTATTCATGAGAGGGTCTGGGGTATATATATATATATATATATATATATATATATATATATATATATATAAATTATACATAAATATACATGCAGCACATCCCCTGTATGCGTGTGTGCGTGTGTGCGTGTGCATGTGTTACAGTAGTATAGACCCTTTCCACTTGGGGCTTAAGACACAGACAGAAATGTCCGTTTAAGGAGCAGCGAAAGTTCCACTTTCATCCGACCACCGGAAAAAGTGTCCGACCAAGAGAAACCTCGAAACTATCCGACCAGGAAAGAAAAAAAAAATAATATCTCTGAAGAAGAAAGGAGAGAGGGTGTTGTGTCAAGGGGGCAGCGGTTCCACAGCCTCTCATCCCCAGCACAGGAAAGTGTCCGACCGGCTTATCAGTGAATGAAAGGAACGGCGGAAAGGAGAGTTTCCGACCGAGGGCGGAATCATCCGTCCGCTGTGCCGGTGGTGAAACACAGCGAGGGGCTGAGGCAGAAGCAGTATAGCGAGATGGAAGGTGTGTGCGTATGCTGAATGAAGTAATCTCAGACCAGGCTAAGCACGGCGGCAGCTCCGAAAGCCGTCATGGATTGTAACACGTTGCCTCACAGAGAGACAAACACGGCTGTGGTAGAAAGGGTCGAGGTGCCTTGCAACAGGAGAGCCTTGTTCTTGGCGGTTGAAAGCGAGGTGTTCCGTGACGCCACGTCCGATGAGTTGTCCTTCAGCGCTTTGTCACCAGACGACAAAGCCACCTTTCAATTCCTTCTTTACCTGACATATTGCTGTAAAGGGGAGTTTCTCCAAGTAACTCTGGAGAACCCAGATTTCCACAGCATGTCACCTCCCATAAGGGAGGATTTCGCTCACGGGCGCCTGTTCTGTTTCGTGCTAGACATGAGCGACGAGGGCTTGTGCGAAACAAGCGCTCAGCCCTCCGGTCTCAACGTACTACGGCCCGCAGCCAGACCAGACGCGAACGACTACCCGTCCGGTTCCCAGCTGCTGGATTGTCTCGCGAACATAGACGTGGACTTGGACGTGTTCAGCCAAGCCGGGTCCGAGTTCGGACACGCTGCTGCGGCAGGAGCAAACCGAGTGCTCGAGGAGGCCTTCAGCGCGTTCATGCGACTGCAGTTGGTTAGAAAAAGGGTATCGTCCCTAAATAACGCTATGATAGCCATGAGAGACAGCAAAGGAGAGCTGGGCTCCTTGTTCGACTGGTTGGACGTACGTACCGACACGCTGAGATCTTACAAGGTGGACAAGAAGAAAGTCAAGGAACTGCAGGGTTCCTTGTACACGCCGGCCTGTAAGTCGGGGAGGCAGGCGGTCCTGCTGCCCGCGACCATAACGGACCTAAATCTCAAGGCTCTGGATAACTCGATAGGTACGCTGACTGACACCGCGAGGGACGGAGAAGGCAAGGCCTTGTTCGCTTCGCTCGTGTCTAAGCTCACGAGCGACCAGTGGCTGAACCATAAAGTCATGAGGACGAGATACAACGGCGGCGTGAAGGACGATGTGAAATTCGTGCGACGACTGGAAGATTTCGCTCGGGCCCTCGACGGCTCCTCGAGAAGCGAAGATGTGAACGTCCGAGGACTGTTGGTCTTCAGGTACTCTTTGGAGAAAGTCATAAACGGTGAGAACCCAGACCTTTTTGTCACATCCCTGATCCACAGACACGTGCCCGTGACGAAGACCCGCGTCGACAAGGTCTTGTGGGAGATTAAGAGCAAGGCCCGGACGCGAGCCCTCGCGTCTTTGCTGAACGGCGGACGGTGCCATTGCAAGCCGAAACGCGGCGACGTCGGGGCACGGCGATGTCGGGGAGATTGTCAGACCGCCTACTCGTGTTTTTACAACTCGTCCGAGGATCACCCTTTCACGGCGAGCGACGAGGAGCACAGCTGTTACCTCGCGCGGCTATACCCTCACCTAGGTAAACTCGAGCGCCTGAGCAAAGAAATGAAGAGCAAGTACAGAGGACGCAGGCAGTTCGAGAGCATAGCGGATATGGTGTTCAACATCCTGGTCAGGCACCGGTTCAGCGGCGATAAGGACCCGCTCTACAACGGTTTGAGCGACATGGTCGATGAGACGATGAGCAACTCTAACCTGTGCCTCAGTCACGGCCTCGCAGAGATCCACGAGTTCCTGTGCCTCGCGCCGGGTAATCGCGACGAGTGGCACTCGGAAGAGCCCGGCGCGTTGGCCCCGGTGAAGGTGTACGACCACGCGTTGGTGCGCTACTTGTTTTGCGACAGTCTACAAGTGGGCAGGTTGTTTCAAGCGTCCACTACGTTCAATTACATTATCGCAAACACCGCGCCTCGGTACACGATAGAACGGGTCATGCTCTTCAACATCACCGGCCCGGGAGAAGGCAAGAGTTACGCCAACAAAGTGCTGAACTACCAGTTCAGTAAAATAAAAGGTTGCATCGAGACCCTGACGTCCTTCACCCCGCAAGCTTTCAAGTACAAGCGGAAGAGAAACGCCTGCGTGGTCATGATAGACGACGCGCACATAACCCACGAGAAGAACATAAGAGCAGTAGACAGGGAGTCCAACGTCATCCCAAACACGTTCAAGAACCTCCTGGACACGAGCGTGCTGGAGAGTGACGTGGTGACCAGAGACATGAGCAGCGGCAAGGTGGACACGGTCAAGTATCAGGCCGTGCACAACTGCGGCTTCGTGTGGAACTCCAACACGATGGGGTTCGTGAGTGAAGCGTGGGCCGATCGGTGCGTGATCATGGAGTCTGAGTTCCCCGAGCGTGTGACTCGCACTCGTAGCACCAAGCAGATAAAGGACACCGTCGAGAAACGCAGGATGGACCACATTGCCGCGAAGTGCCTGTACAGGCAGAATCTGATCCAGTCCGCTACGATGATCGCAGAGTCTGACATTATGCAGTTTAGCGCGCGGTTCGACAAAGCGAGGGACGCCTGCGTGACCGCCCTGTACGCCAGCCACATAGTGTGCACGGGAGCCTTCAGCCGCAGGGTCTCGTTCAGCATCAACCAGCTGGTGTTTGCCGAGGCCATGAAACTGGCCTGTCACTTTGTGTTCGACGTGTGGATCCCTCCGTGGACCGAGGTCCCGGACGACGGGGAGTACTCGAACCTGAGATGTTACATGAAACGCGTGAACGAGAACAGACTGAGAGCTCTGAACAAGCTAACCTTCGGGCAGATCTGCCTGGAGGTCAACGCGGTGTACAAACTGTGCGCAGCGGCGTGTCTGCCGGACCTGTGTCCCCGGGTGGTCGACGTACAGGGCCGCTTCGCCTGCGAGGTGCTAGGCTACATCTTAACTCAAATACATGAGCAGAACCTGAAGACCACTTTAAAGAATGGCCACTTGTCCATTTTTGGCATCGACTCGATGTTCTTCCAGGAGAAAGACAGCGAGGGCGGCAACCAGGTCATTCACGAGATGCTGATGCTGTGCTCGATGTGCAAAGTCCCGGGTCGTGGCGACGGCGGGGGCGAGGACAGTCGGGGTAAGACGAGCACCTTCGCGAGGGCGCACTACAAGCTGTGCACCTACAGACAAGTTACCAACTACACCACGGGGGCACGAAGGAGAGGACACTCGAACCCTGACAAGAAAGTCGGTTCCGTCACAGTCCCGCTCGAAGCGGTGTACGATCTGCTGGCCATATACGCACCGAGTTCTCACTCCGGCTTTTGGGATCAGGTGTGCACCGCGATGGTCGAGGCCTACGAAAAGGGCAACTTTGAAGACGTGAACGCTTTCGGGCAATGCTCGCGTGAGGACGAGGAACAGCCACCCACGCGCAGACTGCAGTTCACCTTGGACTTCAACGAGGACCCCGTTCGCTCTGTGATACTCGAGGCGACGGCGGGCGTGCAACCCCTGAACGAACTCACGTTTGAGAAGTGCCTGTTTGGCGGGGATACGTTCCAGTGTTCTGCGCCTTTGTATTACGGAGGAGTTATCAAAAGGGCCATGTCTCACAACGCACCTAAGGATGCTTGCGACAAAAGGCACCTGAGAGAAGCCAGACTGGGACCGAGAGGCACGTTCCACGGGCCCAGACTGAGCTTGTACTCGAGCGAGTACTCCGGGGTACCCGTGAGGAACGTGAGTTCGTTTTGCACCACGCGGACCGTGTATCATCGGGACAGGATACTCTTGACAGTAGACCGCGAGGATCGCGGTCACTTGATCGAGCTCGAGGAGGATTGGGAGTGGAAGGACGCCGTCGAGGTGTTCAACAGCATCCACGGGGACGAAGCGTTTTCCGTCGAGACGTTGAAGCGGGACTACGCCGCGACCATGATGGCTGTGAAGGGAGAGTCGCTAAAGGCGAGACCTCGGCAGTCCACTAAACTCCGTGCCATGATAAGAGCTCTGCGTGAGTCAAGCGGATTGGAGGCGCTCGCCAAAAGGAAGGGCGAGAGGTCCGACTGCGAAGCGGGAGAGCCGAGGCCGCCGCCGGGAGAAGAGACTCCAGCAACGAGTAGCCTGGCGCGGAAAGGAGCCAGCGAGCAGCGCTCGAGAGACTCGGCGGACCCGCGTAGATCGAAAAAAATGAGAAAAGGTGCCGAAGCGGAGGCTGAGGAAAACCAACAACCGGGGTCCGATTGCGACGCCCGAGAGCCGAGGAGGCCGCCGGGAGAAGAAACGCCCGCGACGAGTAGCCGGGGACGGAAAAGGGCCAACGAGCAGCGCTCGAGAGACTCGGCGGACAAGCCTAGATGGAAAAAAATGAGAAAAGGCGCCTAAGCGGAGGCTTAGGAAAACCGACAGCCGTAACAAGAAAACAAAAACCTGTATATGTTGTGCTTCGTCCTGTTGTTCTCATACTGCATACGTACGTGTGTGTATTTCATGATGATGATGATGATGATGATGATGATGATGATGATGATGATGATGATGATGATAATAAAAATATGTACCTCTCTCAAAAGAATTGCGAAAATGTGTCCTCTGTGTGCATGCATGAATCAAACAATGGGCTATCATGGGGGTGATATATTTTTTATTGCACAACTCACACAGGCAGAAAATACATGCCATGTACTTGAATCAGATGGTGGTATACGGGAGCAATACACATTATATCACAAGTCACACAGTCAGAAGAAATACATGCATTGTAAAATAAAAGGTTGCATCGAGACCCTGACGTCCTTCACCCCGCAAGCTTTCAAGTACAAGCGGAAGAGAAACGCCTGCGTGGTCATGATAGACGACGCGCACATAACCCACGAGAAGAACATAAGAGCAGTAGACAGGGAGTCCAACGTCATCCCAAACACGTTCAAGAACCTCCTGGACACGAGCGTGCTGGAGAGTGACGTGGTGACCAGAGACATGAGCAGCGGCAAGGTGGACACGGTCAAGTATCAGGCCGTGCACAACTGCGGCTTCGTGTGGAACTCCAACACGATGGGGTTCGTGAGTGAAGCGTGGGCCGATCGGTGCGTGATCATGGAGTCTGAGTTCCCCGAGCGTGTGACTCGCACTCGTAGCACCAAGCAGATAAAGGACACCGTCGAGAAACGCAGGATGGACCACATTGCCGCGAAGTGCCTGTACAGGCAGAATCTGATCCAGTCCGCTACGATGATCGCAGAGTCTGACATTATGCAGTTTAGCGCGCGGTTCGACAAAGCGAGGGACGCCTGCGTGACCGCCCTGTACGCCAGCCACATAGTGTGCACGGGAGCCTTCAGCCGCAGGGTCTCGTTCAGCATCAACCAGCTGGTGTTTGCCGAGGCCATGAAACTGGCCTGTCACTTTGTGTTCGACGTGTGGATCCCTCCGTGGACCGAGGTCCCGGACGACGGGGAGTACTCGAACCTGAGATGTTACATGAAACGCGTGAACGAGAACAGACTGAGAGCTCTGAACAAGCTAACCTTCGGGCAGATCTGCCTGGAGGTCAACGCGGTGTACAAACTGTGCGCAGCGGCGTGTCTGCCGGACCTGTGTCCCCGGGTGGTCGACGTACAGGGCCGCTTCGCCTGCGAGGTGCTAGGCTACATCTTAACTCAAATACATGAGCAGAACCTGAAGACCACTTTAAAGAATGGCCACTTGTCCATTTTTGGCATCGACTCGATGTTCTTCCAGGAGAAAGACAGCGAGGGCGGCAACCAGGTCATTCACGAGATGCTGATGCTGTGCTCGATGTGCAAAGTCCCGGGTCGTGGCGACGGCGGGGGCGAGGACAGTCGGGGTAAGACGAGCACCTTCGCGAGGGCGCACTACAAGCTGTGCACCTACAGACAAGTTACCAACTACACCACGGGGGCACGAAGGAGAGGACACTCGAACCCTGACAAGAAAGTCGGTTCCGTCACAGTCCCGCTCGAAGCGGTGTACGATCTGCTGGCCATATACGCACCGAGTTCTAAGCGGAGGCTTAGGAAAACCGACAGCCGTAACAAGAAAACAAAAACCTGTATATGTTGTGCTTCGTCCTGTTGTTCTCATACTGCATACGTACGTGTGTGTATTTCATGATGATGATGATGATGATGATGATGATGATGATGATGATGATGATGATGATGATGATGATGATGATGATAATAAAAATATGTACCTCTCTCAAAAGAATTGCGAAAATGTGTCCTCTGTGTGCATGCATGAATCAAACAATGGGCTATCATGGGGGTGATATATTTTTTATTGCACAACTCACACAGGCAGAAAATACATGCCATGTACTTGAATCAGATGGTGGTATACGGGAGCAATACACATTATATCACAAGTCACACAGTCAGAAGAAATACATGCATTGCTCCTGAATAGCTCGATGTGTTTCTGCTCTCTCACGTAAAAAGCGTCCGCTCAGTGAATTGTACAATTCTAGACTGCCTTGCACTAGAAACACAAAAAGAAAGGCTCGAACACTGCGTTATTGCACAGAGTCAAGGTGCGCAGAGTGCAGGCTCTGCAAACGTGGCACTTTCTCTTCCAGTCTCCCCTCGTCGTGTGTCCCGTAGTAACCGGCTGAGCAAGGCCTCCTCCTTTTCCCGAGGAGTTGCTCAGTCTCAGTCTGGCGTAGCGGTGACGAGTCCGTCCCTGGAACGTCGGTCCGATCGTTTCTCGCCCCCGGGCTGTAGTCTCGATCGGGAGACGTCTGGCTGAGAGGCGTCATCTCGAAGTCCTCATCCGAGGAGTAACTAGCTTCCGAAATGTACTTTTCCAAGGTGACCGTGGCCACGACGGGAAGGGAGCCGTAGAGATTGCGATCGTCGGACAGAACCCTGTTCCTAGACTCGGACTGGTTCGCGTGCTGGTGTATGTGCGTGGCAAGTGTAGACCAGTGGTGGTGTTTGGTGAGAGTCTTGTCGAAGCACAAAATCACCAAAGTCCTGTTGTTAAATCGGTCGCCCAGTACGCGATGCTTTAAATATGGGAAAAGACACAACGTCAGCATGACCACCATCGCGTAGAAGTCTGTTCTCGTTGCGTTTTTGTCTTTGTACTTGCACGTCACTTTCCTCATGAAGGTCTTTATCTTATCGTCGTGCGAGCTGTACAGCGTGGATATGGCCACGGCGCTCTTCAAGACAGCGTCCTTTACAACAGGAGCCATGTCTCTGGAGCAAGGCAGCTCGGGCTTAGCTTTGAGCCGTATCGCCTCAGCCAGCTCGCATATCTCAGCCATCCACGAGTTGCACGGCGTGCTGGACAACGCATACAACCCCTGACTCTTGTCCACCGTCTCGTACTGGCAACGGAAATTTTTGCTCAGCAATGTTGAGAACAGGGCGACCATGACAGGGAGGCTGGCTTTCAGTATCGAGTGGTTCTCCTCCGCTTCCGTTGCACAGCTGAGAGGCACGTCCGGCTGACACTCTATCGCGCCGTAGCCCATTTCGATAGAATCCCCTTCATTGGGCAGTGTGTGCGGACCTCTGAACTCTACCTGAGGTTTGTGAAAGTCCAGCAAAGTCGCGACGGGGCACGAACACTCGGAGGAGCCCGCCTGGTATCGGGTCCGCGTGGCCATCATTTTTATCAAGGAGCAACTGGAAGTTGAACACTTGTGCCTACTGGAGTGTGTTTGGCATATGTATCCCTGAATGTGATTTCTGAAAGAGCATTCGTTTTCAACACAGTGGCTAATCCACTGGGGATCCTCTATTAACTGCACGTGATAGTGATTCATGTCGGCTCCCTTGAAGGGGAGAGGCAGGCAGGCAGGCAGGCAGGCAGGCAGACTCGGCTGCTTGTTCTTGCCTGCTTCTGCTTCTTCTTCTTCTTCTTCTTCTTCTTCTTCCTTCTTCTTCTCCTCCTCCTCCTCCTCGCTTTCTTCAGCCGATTAGCTTTCTGGTCACACTTGTTCTCGTCTCTCTGTGTTTGGAATTTATGAGCAGTGAACTGTTGCGATTGATTATGTATTATGAGAATTGTTCCATGACCAACTCATTCTCATCGTCCGTCCTCTTGTTCCCGTATTCTTCTGTCTCAACAGGCCAGCAGAGGACAGAGTGCCGATCTCATCCTAGTGGACGAAGTGGGCTTTGTTAATGCCAAGGTGCTGCTGGCTGTTCTGCCAAACATTTCGTTCAGAGGGCGAAAGCAAGTGCACATCACCAGCCACGTCAACAACACCTCGTGGCTGAACAAAGTCGCGGATATCCGCGGGGACGACGGGGAGTCGGCTTACCACGTAGTGTCGCAGAGCTTCAAGTGCAGGTACCACGAGAGGGAGCCCGGACTGACGTGCTTCTGCCTCGGCGTGTACTGTCCTCAACACATATCGGTAGACAACCATCTGCGAGAGCTCATGAACATGGTCGTTCCGAAGGGATTCGAGAGCGAAGTCACGGGGAGCGGCAGCACTTCGTCCGCCGACGTCAAGAGCGACAGCAGCGCTCCCTTCGAACCCTCGGTCATCAACAAGTTCCTGTCCAACAACAGCGTCACCTTGGAATACGTGAGCCGGGCGTCCGTGGTCCGAGCCTACCTGTGTCTGGACCCGACGTTCGGAGGAGGCTCGAAGTCCTGCGCTGGGGTGTGCTGCGCTGTGGAGCTGGCGGGTGGCAAGCTAGTGGTGAGTCGTCGCGTCCTCGACCGCTAAGCCCGTCACTAGAAGGTCGCTAAACAGGTATCCGTAATCCAAGGGTCTACGGTTTTTGTTGCGACGAGGCGACGCCTCTTTGCTCTGAGGGGCGCTCAGGTCTAGCAGGGTGCGAACGTAAGCGCCTACGCGAGCCTCATCCTGAATCGACAACGTGGTCTCCGCGTCAGATACGAAGCACGATATCAGGTCAAGGGCTTGAGGCCAGATGCCGCACGAGCACTCCGAGCTACAGTCAGAGGAGAGTTTCACCATCCATCCCGTAACAGCCAGAGAGATTATGACGTGAAGAGAGTCTCTGTTCCGTACGCTTTCCTTGACGACAGCCATGTACTTGAGGACTCCGGCGCGAACGGACTCAGCCGAGGCAAACGCAGCCAGCACCATGTCGTCGTACCCCTTCCAGTTGCAGCTCGAAATGCACTCGCGTACAAACTTTTCTGGGACGCGGTTGCCAATCGCGAGGGTTATCACCTCGGATAAATCACAAGGCACGCTGAAAGAATCTCGCGCTCCTTTGCCAGCGAGCTCTTTCTTCTCATAAACCGAGATCAAGGCGTCGGTTACGAGTATCCTAGCCGGTGAGAAGGACACGAGCTGGCTGTATAGGTTTCTGAGTTGACCGCGATCCATTTTAGAGTAGAAGACAATGTTACGCCGGAATGAAGCAAACACTATCATGAACTCGTACTGCGATAGGAGGTACTCCCATGGAGCCCTCATCAGCTCTTCTACTTGATTTCGTGCAGCTTGGCAAGCGGGACAGAACATTGCGACGACTATCGTCTTCTCTGTTTTTTTTTTGCTTTGACTTCAAATCCTTCTGTTGTCACGGAGAAACCTAACCTCTCTCTCTCTCTCTCTCTCTCTCTCTCTCTCTCTCTCTCTCTCTCTCTCTCTCTCTCTCTCTCTCTCTCTCTCTCTCTCTCTCTCTCTCTCTCTCTCTCTCTCTCTCTCTCTCTCTCTCTCTCTCCAGATTATGGCCCTGGAAGAAATGGAGATTTGCGATTTGGATCAAGTTACCCGAGTCTACGCTGCTCTGTTAAGCGCTCACATCAGACTACTGAAACTACTTATGCCCAGGGTGATGTGGAAAGAAGTGCCTGTGGTGATTGTGTTTGAACAAAACACCTACGTGAACGCCCTGGTTGAGGTCAAAAATCTAATCGAGCAGTCACTGGTACGCTCCGGTTTCAAGGTCATGTTCTACAGTAAGTGGTCGCACACCAACAACAAGTACATGCTGGGAAAGCACGTAGGCCTCAGGACCAAACTCGCCATGGTATTGAGTACGGTGTCGGCAATCAAAAGGGACACGCTGTACTACTGTGACACCGTAATGTCCCTGGGCTGGGCCGTGTTGTCGGAAGCCACTAAGAAAGCTCGAATGCTCGAGTCGAACATCGGAACCTCCAGGGGCTCGGGTTCCAGCAATAAAATGGGCTCCAACATGGACGTGTTCATGTACAGACGTTCGCGAAAGGGAGTCAACCTGCCCACAGATATCACCGCGAGTATATTTGAGACGCGAGACATCACAGCTCTGCCTAAGAATATGCTCGCTGACAAGATGCACGCAGAACAAGGGAAGCTGTTACTCGGGAAACTGAGAGAAGAAATGTCAATGGTGACTATCACGGATTCCGCGAAAGGCAGCACTGTGACCACGGGGGGTAAGAGGTCTGTAAACGGAGAGTACACCAGAGACGATATGCTTTCTGCGTTGCTGCTCCTGTGTCACACCAGGGACGAGATACACAGCGGCGAAAGGTCTATCAGAATCGGAGGGGAGGTATATTACAAGTAGCATGCGCATCGTGTCATTTCTTGTACGCTTGACCCTAAAAAGAATACACAACAGATTTACGGAGTCTATTCTATTTTGTATTATTATGAAAAAACACAAGGTGATACAGGAGAATGTACGAACGAACTTCCCTCCTATGTAAAAACAAATAAAGATGTATGAGACCGAAACTGTGTACAAGATTTATTCCTTCTTCCATGATGCACAGACACACAACACTGTGTACAACCGAGAGTGAGATATCAGAGAAAGCATAACACGAGGAGACACGCACACACACGTGTAACAGACATCCTTTTTGAATAGGGAAACTGTGGACGACTCCCTAATTTCCTGGAACCATTATTCGAAAAGGATGTCTGTTACACGTGTGGGTGTGTGTCAGCAACAAATTACAGAGTTTGTCTAAGCAACATACAAGACTTGAGATTAGGAAAGCTCATCTCAGCAACAGAACGATACGGACTCTTCTTTATTTTTTAAAAAAAAAAAAAACAGTATATGTTTGTGGGAGATGAGGGAGTCCTGTCATCGGCACAGATGGGTCTCGAACTCAGCCGTTGTGTTCATGTTCTTCAAACACGATGCCTTTCAGATCAGATCGCAGTTGTCGCATCCAGCGCGTTGGTACCAAAAGCTGCGTCGGGTTTCCAATTCGCAGCCCTGTAGGTCACACAGATTCCCGTTCCTTGGGTAAAATCTGAGATGGATCAACAAAACTCTTCGTCGTCAGAGTCGAAGGGTTCCTCATCGCCATCATCATCATCGTCATCATCATCATAACACGTATCCGTGGTGTATTCGTCGGGCTCTTGATGGTTTGTGACTCGTGCGTATATGCACTGCCTCCTTCGACTGGGTGCGAGGATCACGTTCCCTTTGCACCCAGCTTGCGTAAATGTAACAACGATAGTGCTCCCGGTGTTTGCTGCGCTGGTGTGAGGCTGGTTTTGAGCTGGGACCGTGGCCATATGGAAAGCGTATCGGGCGCAGGTTAGCCCGAGGCAGGGTGAGTCTCTCAACAAAACAGACAAAAGCGAGTACGTGTCAGTACGCGTCGGCCCTCGGGCGGAGAAAGAAATTGGGGTTAGGCTGGTCTCCGTTGTATATCTTAAAGTAGCTCTCCGTTGAAGCAACCTGACCTCTTCTGAATGCTTCCTTCCGATGCCGGATTGCCGGGTCGATGCTCAGTTAGGAGGGCAAGTCAGCAGTTTTGAGACGTCGCCGTTGGGCATCGAGATGGCTCCTTGGACTCACCTGGCACTGTTTAGTTCTCTCACGATTTCTGCAGCAACTCTCCCCGAGTCCGGTTTGAAATGTCGCACGCATGGTGTCGGAAGGTGCTGCGACCGGAGTACGATATGCGAAATCTGGACTTTTGGGGCGTGCGATGAGCACGGTGTCGGAGGGTGCTGCGACCGGAGTACGATACGGAACATCTGGACTTTTGAGGCGTGAGACGACACCAGTGTCTCGCTGTGGGGTCTGAGTTCCCACGTGGTTTTGTTGCTGAAGTCCTTGGAAAATCAACTGCGTGCAGCAATTTGAGATCTTCTCGACCAAACGTTTGTGGTCATCTATGAATTTGGCAGGGACACCCATTGCTTGTAGAGTGTTCACTGGCATTCCGAGAAACACCAGAAAGTGCATATGCTCAAACTTGGAACTCTCGTCACTGTAACCGTAGGTGTTGAGGAAGTCCTCGATGCGTAGGTCCATGTTTAACTGTTTTGCTCAGTCTATCGAGCCTTGTGAATAGTTAATATGGGAAAGAATTCAGAATTCAGAAATGAGTAGCAGTAAAACATTGACATCGGTGTACACATACCTGTACACGTGCAGCGGGCAAAGTTTTTTTTTTCTTTTCTTTTTCGTTCAGAGCAGCCACAGCCCGTTTATCCGAGCACACACGGTTTGTCCGTCCAGATTTTTCTCATGTATCCCACTGGACTTGTTTCTATAGGCCCGCCCACTCCAGGGCTCGAAAGACAATTCCTACCATTCTGTCACTGACCGAGCTAGGGTGAACATTTCCCGCCCGTACACTCTTCGTTTTCCTTTTTGTATGTGATAGACAAAGACTTCTTGTGTGTGTTTGATAATAATAAAGAACTCTTAGCACCAAAGAGATGTTGCGGTTTGCATTCTTTTATTGTTCATACATACGCACAATGTCGCGTTTCACATACTTTTCAGAACAGGACACATATGCACACATCATTCATACAACACCCAGTCTGGTACAGCTATAACTGATGAAAGCGGTGAGGTGATGCGGGGTAATGGTAAGGCAAGGCGAGGCACAGTAGGTAGGGTGAGGCGACAAGGGCGTCTGTTCGTATCACGTGCAAATCCGCTTCTCGTTCACAAGCCGGCAACGAGAAAGAGGGACAACCTGATGACCATTCTCATAATCCAGTTCCTTCTCAGGTTTAGTGAAAACTGCAACTCAGAACGGTCCTCTTCCACCAACCACTGAGCGTCCAGAAGCGAGACCCTCTCGGCCAACACGTTGGACGTAGATTTGTCCGATAGGAAGTTGAAATAAGCCGTGTAAAGAGGCTGAAGCTCCAGCAGCAGGTCCGAGCCGTTTCCTATCTCCCTGGCCCGAATCGTCTCCTCGTCCAGCCAAAGTAACTCCGACGGCGCGTTCCGTTCCGCGTCCGCGTTGACGGGGAGCGGGTAGTTTGCGTAAAGGTTGTGGAATCTACCTCGGCTCAGGCGAGCCGCCTCACCGCATATCATGACCAGGTTACCGTGAGCCACTTTTGACGCCCACATGGTTTGCCCGCACAGCTCGGGGTCGGTGGTCCACAAGGACAGGGCGATGCCCAGGTTCTTTTGTCTGATGCGGCGAAACGTCACGTCTTCGCTGAGCTGATCTACAAGGACCAATCGACCGTCTGTGGTCAACCAGAACGCTCTCATGTATCCGTCTCGCCGACAGGCCATCTCGTCACAGTGCGCCCGTCCGCACAGCTCGGGTTCCTTGTCTGTCATCAACGTGCGGTTTACGTACAGCAGCTCCCGATCGGTCAACGGCTGTGTTCCGTTTCCCAGGCGAGTGGCGTTGTCCCAGGGCACCCCCGAGAAAGCCCAACAGTACCTGAAGTGAATCTTGAGTGGTAACACAAATTCTACCAGAGTAGCTCGCGAGGGGACTGATTCTCTCTTTCTCCGTGTGACACATGGAAAGGCTGCCCGTGATGCATTCGCTAGGGCACAGTACAATCCCGTCTTCGTCGGAGCTCCAGCTAAGCACGGTGCGCGCTTCAAGAGGGTCGCGAGCCTCGCGTCGAGCGCTGTCCTCGAACCCGGAGGAGACCTCGTGGTTGCTAGGCGAGTCGGGTGAGAGACCCCATCGATAACTCGAGGACCGCACCCGTCGGGGTGGCTGTCGACTGCGTGAGAACCAGGCTGTCCAAGGATGACAGCAGCAGAGACAGGGAACGGACGGAGAACGAGAGGATAGCCGAGTGGAATCGCCTGACGAAGGGACCGCCTGGCACAAGCTGCGCTGATAAGGGAGCTCGGTCTGGATGGAGCTAAGGCCAGGGTGCGCCAGCTACGGCTTCACGGCGCTTCGGAAAGGGACAAGTCTGGCTCTGTCATGTACCGGTTCGAACGTATGATAGACAGGGTGTTTGAATACTTCCAGGTGAAAGGCATGAGAATGGAACCCTTTCAGTTGGAGCTCTTCAGGGGGGTGGTGTTGGGTGTTACGAGGAACCAGTTTGGCGACGCTCTCTTCAAGTACAAGCACGCTCTCCTAAACAAGCTGGGCTTAGCCCCTTTGGGCTCTGAGAGTTACGACCACATCAGTCCTGCCCTAAGTCACTTGTACCACGTGGAGAGAACGTTCTCGCACTACGCAAACCCTTACACCCTGTGCCTAGCCCCGAGGCAGTGCGGGAAAAGCTTGATGATGAGGCTGTTACTCGCGTCCGTGTTACTACACTTGGACATCAACGTGATGGTCCAGGCTCAGAATAAACACATGTGCACGACTTTGAGATTGGGTGTGGAGAGCGCCATGGAGGTACTGCAGCAGCTGCCATCATTTAGACGCACGGAGAACCCGGTCAACGTCTGCGGTAACCCGGAGAACAGGATCTACAGATTCGACCCTGGTTACAAGGGATCTTCTTTCGCCCACTTCCTGTCATCCAGTGAACGATGTGAAGTGAGTGTGTGTGTGTGTGTGTGTGTGTGTGTGTGTGTGTGTGTGGTGTGTGTGTGTGTGTGTGGTGTGTGTGTGTGTGTGTGTGTGTGTTGTGTGGAGTGTACGATACAATTCTTTTTTTTTACAATACAAT
>NW_026559405.1:0-30879 GCF_022539595.1 Amphiprion ocellaris | reverse complement strand
AAAAATGTTGAAAATGTGGACATCAGAAGTTTCGCTGTGAAAATATTGGGTTTTTTTTCCCCACATTTTCAAACTCTAATGCAGGTCAATTTGACCCACAGGACGACACGAGGGTTAAAAATAAAAAAAGAACTTGCAACCAGAGGAACCGATATTATCCCCATCTGTTTGCATTATTTTGTTTTCACTCAGTGCTTCCTTAATCGATTCATGTTGAATTCTAACGTACATGTCAACCTAAAAAGTGATACAACAAACATTTCATGCTCCAAAAGATCGTTGGTAAGTTCAGCGAAATAAAGATGAATAGTTTCTTCAAGTTTTGGCTGCGATGTCATGAAAGGGAGAACGGCTGAGCCTGGTGTGCTTCAGCAAGAAAAATTAAGCCTAATAGTAGATTTGACATACGAGAAACTTGCTGGTAGGCGTCAAAACAGCAGGAAACCACAATGGGAGGCACTGGCCATTAGAGAAATACTGTCCACACCCTGAGAGTTTTACTGTACTAAACACTCAGGGATCATGTGATATCAGTCATATCTTGCTTGTTTAAAGTAAATCAGCACTGTCTTTTACGACGTCATAGACAGTAGACTAATTGGGAAGATAGGAAACATGACAACAGAAGATTTACAGTACAAAGTTTGTGTTTTTGCAGCTGAACCTCTGGTTGATCTGTAACCACCGTTTCTACTGGTGTCGACATATCGACTATCTAGAACAGGGGTGTCAAACATGAGGCCCGCGGGCCAAAACTGGCCCACCGGAGGGTCCAATGCAGCCCGCAGGATGACTTTATGAAGAGTCAGAGAGAAGATATTAACTGCAAATTATAAATATGTAAAATTTTTAATGTAAAATAATTTGTAGACCATGATCATGAAGTAAAATATTAGATTTCTCATTGTTCTTTTGTCATTTTGTCTCATTTTTCATTTTTTTTGTCTGACTTGTCATTTGTCTCATGTTTTGTCATTTTGTGTTTCCTTTTTGTCTCATTTGGAATTTTTGTCTAATTTTGTGTTTTGTTTTATTTGTTGTTTTGTGTATGGTTTGTATCATTTTGTGGGGTTTTTTTTGTTACATTTACACATTACAACTTCCAGATCACAGTTTATCTACAAAGGTACAAAACATTTAGTCACAGCTATCTGGAACTGAATGATGTAGTATTTTACTTTATAATTTTATGAAAATGACAAAAGTCAGACAAAAAAAAAGACAAAAAAGACAACAAAAACAAGACAAAATATTACAAAAATCAGACGCAGAACAACAAAAACGAGACACAAAATGACAAAAAAATGAGACAAACGACACCAAACAAAACAAAAAAGAGACAAAAAAATTAGACAAAAAATTACAAAGCGACAAAAAATGGACAAATGACAAAAACGAGACAAAAAAATTACACAAATGATACAAACAAGACCAAAAATGACAAACGCGAGAAACAAAACAACAAAGAAGTAGACAAACAACACAAGTGAGACAAAAACAACACAAAACGACTAAAATGATAGAAAACATCGAATAAAGCAAAACACAAAATGACAAAAATAAGAAAAAAACACAAGTGAGACAAAAAGGAAACACAAAACGAAAAAAACGAGAAACAAAATGACAAAAACATGAGACAACAAAAGTCAGACAAAAAAACACAACAAAAACAAGACAAAATATTACAAAAATCAGACGCAAAATGACAAAATGAGACACAAAATGACCAAAAAAAATGAGACAAACGACACCAAACAAAACAAAAAAATTTGACAAAAAAATTTGACAAAAAAATTACAAAATGACAAAAACATGAGACAAACAAAAGTCAGACAAAAAAAACAACAAAAACAAGACAAAATCTTACAAAAATGATACACAAAATGACAAAAAATTTGACAAAAAAGGAACAAAAAGCATAAGACAAAAGGAAACACAAAACAAGAAGAATGTGAGAAAAGACAAAAGTCAGACTAAAAAAGACAAAAAACTGTGAAAACAGGACAAACTATCACAAAAATGAGACATAAAATGACCACATAACAATGAACAATCTAGTATTTTACTTTATGATCAAAACAACTTGTCATGGTCTAGAAATTCTTTTAAATTTATAGTTTTACAAATTTACAATCTGCAGTTAATGTCTTCTCTGGAATTTTTACACTTTGAGGGCCAGATTGGACCCTCTGGAGGGCCGGTTTTGGCCCGCGGGCCACATGTTTGACACCCCTGAATTAGATTAAAGTTAGTGGAAAGATTAATTAGAAAATGCTCACGTTGGGGGTTTGAGGAGTCACAAGAATGCAGAAGAGCCGTAGCAGGAAAATTTATGGGAGTAAGATCAATGGAGAGTACAGTGTGTTTTCTCTGTGTGTTTCACAGAAACCATTCGATATACAGGGAAGCAAACAGGCCCTGTTCTGAATGCAAATGAACAATGAAGTCACCACACCAGAAGAGGCAAAACTCTGCAGCCATTCAGCCATTAGTCTTTATCATGGAGTGCAGGAACCTCTTCAGCTAATTCAGTTAGTTTAAGTCATATTTCAAAAGCTGTGGCAGGACGGTGCAAAGGCTCTACAGCAGCTGAGTAAATTACCCACAGAGCATTATGCTCAAGTGATTTATTCAACTCGAGAGCTAAAGCTTCTGCTAAAGCTGTGCCGCTTCTGCTTCGTCATCAGTTTGATTTCTGTCTGATTTCAGTCACACTACACTGTAAAAAATGTTTGTGTATTTTACGGTGAAAAACTGTCAAACCATGACGGTAAAAATCTGTAAACTCTAAAACAGCTTGATGCCATTTATATAACATTGAATCACCGTAAATAGGTTAATCAGGAGAAAAGTGTGTCTTTTAGATTTTTTCTTTTGAAAAAAATACATTTCCTGACTCCTGCACAGTTTTTCATGGAAAAATGCCATCATATGTGTAATAATACTGTCATTTTTGCATTTAATTCTTGAAAAGAATACAGTTTTTCCCAGTTAAATGTACATATTGTTGTACTGGAAACATGCTGTAATATTTATTTAACAAATAACATGGCAATTTCTGCATTTAATACTTGTAAAAAATACAGTTAGTTACTTTTGTGTTAATAACGGACAAATGTTTTAATATTCTTGACAGCTTTAATCGCAATTTTTACTAAAAATCCATATATTTAATGTTAAATACGTTAAAAATTGTGCTGATAACTGAAAAATGCTGTAATATTTATAAGCTACACAAACTTTATTTTATATAATATTTTAAGTCAATTTTAACATTTTTAAGGTTAAAAATATAATAAAGTAAAATATGGAATGAAGCACGTTTTTAAACCCTAAAATCAACAACATCAATGCATTTCTTTACCGTAAATGTAGAAAATGCTTTACTGTAATTTTACAGTAGCATTCTGGCCAGAACTTTAATATACAAACAATTTTTTACAGTGCACTGTAAAAAATGTTTGACTCCTGCACAGTTTTTAATGGAAAAATGCTGTAATATGTAGAACAATACTGTCATTTTTTGCATTTAATTCTCTAAAAGAACAGAGTTTTTCCCAGTTACATGTACATATTGATGTACTGGTAATGGAAACATGCTGCAATATTTATAACAAGTAACATGGCAATGGAAAAAATACAGTTTGTACTGGTCAAATTGATGTAGTTTTGTGTTAATAACAGACATATGCTTTAATATTTATGACAACATTAACTGCAATCTGGGAAAAACTGCATTCCTTTCAAGAATTAAATGAAAAATGATGATGATGGGAAATGTATTTTTTCAAGAGAAAAAAATCTCAAAAACACACTTTTCTCCTGATTAACCTGTTTATGGTGATTCAGGGTTATATAAACGGCATCAAGCTGTTTTAGAGTTTACAGATTTTTACCGTCATGGTTTGACAGTTTTTTTTCACTGTAAAATGTACGAACATTTTTTACAGTGTAAATCAGATTTATGAACATGTTAAAGCTCTATCTCTGTCTCTGTCTGTCCGTGGGTCACAGACACATCGATATGTACATTACCATCTGTCACCTTCATCCTCGCTGAGGGATTTGAAAGTGCTGAGTGTGGTCTAATCCACAGCCCTCATCTTAGTGAGCGACGCCGCATAACCAACCTGGCATTTACTGCCTTCACACCACCAACTCCTGTGGCCCAACTCATGTTGACGGGCCAGTCATACGGTGTCATTGTGAGAATCTCAATCTTGTGTGTGTCTTCATCTCATCTAAAAGACTAATCGTCTTCAAGGTAAGGCTTTACGGTTCTTCAGGCGTCTAAGAAACACTTTCCCTGCTTAAGTCTTCAGATGTCATATCTTGTTTCTGTTGCTGTCTTCAGACTACAGAATCTACTGCACCAAATTGCTCTAAAATGGCTGAAGCTGATGGAGCAGAGGGCAGCCAAGACCTGGAGGCTCCAGCGGATAACGAGCTGGATGACGAATACAGAGCCTTGCTGCATTTCGGCAAATACAACGAAGCTCGACGTGCGCTGCCTCGGGAGCAGTGGACCTCCAGGGAAAAGGCAAACTATTACTTAGACCGCTTCTTCCTGGGGTTTTTGGTCCTTTTTTCGCTCGTGTTGCTGGGAGAATGTTGCTATAAAATGTGGTATGTGACAAACGTGAAGAAGATCGTGGAGTTCGTGTCAGATTCTGTGATCTTTTTGTTCGACTGGCTCCTCAAACAGGAGCGACACGAGGAGCTGGCCGAGTTGTAGGTCGTCGAAGAAGTCGATTCCATTGTTGGGTCACCACTTTTCGGAGGTCTTCTATAACATTTAAAGCACACGTGGTATCACAGCTCCTCACTAAATAATCCATTTATAGCTACAGCTTAACGAGAGGAAATGACTGGACATCCTCCATACTCCATACTTTCTGTTAGTGACTTGATGGAAATAAACACAATAATATGCAATTAACTGTCTCAGAGTACTGTTATAAAGCAGCACACGACACACTGCAATTTCAATTTATTTGAATTGTTCTTGTGGTACATGAAGGGCTGCTGCTATAATGCATTTAAATAACAAATCTAGAGGTATTTGAGTGTCATTTTAAGGGGAGACCTGACAACTATTTGATCTCCTCTGCTCTTGAATCCAAACACTGCATTATAGTTTTCCTATTACATTTACTTCATATCTAAAGTTATAAATTATATATGTATATTTATGACTTATAATGACATTATGAACTGGTATATATAGATACACCCACTGAAATATTAAAATAAGCACTAGTTCACCAGTTGCAATGATAAAAAGCAGTGCACTGGGAATGCATCAGAAATAATGACAATACAACAATTTAATATCATGAAAGGCGCCCTTCTGCTGCCTTGCAAATGCTGTTAATTAATTTGATATTTCTGATACATTTTGCTGATTAAGAAACTACATTTCGTCTGATGCAAGTGTTTTTATTTTAAGGTGTTACTACTTTTACTTCAGTACAAGGGTGTCAAACTCATTCTAGTTCAGGTCCACATTCAGCCCAATTTGATCTCCAGTGACCAGTAAAATCAGAGCATAATAACTTATAAATAACCACAACCCCTAATGTTTCCTTTGTTTTAGTGCAAAAATGTTCACATTTAAGGAACTATCTTTTTACAAAACATCATGAACAACCTGAAATTTCCTAAGTAAAATAACATCAGTTTCAGCAACATTCAGCCTCAGTTAATCATTTACACATTAAAACTTCCAGATCACAGTTTATCTACAAAGGAACAAAACATTTAGTCTCAGCTATCTGGAACTGAATGATATAATATTTTATATATGATCAAAACAACAAAAAAAGACAAAAAAACAACAAAAACAAGTCAAAATATTACAAAAATGAGATGAAAAATGATAAAAACAAGACACAAAACAATTTTAAAAAATGAGACAAACGGCATGAATTTTCAACATTTTCCACATTTTCAACATTTTTGGGAAATCTTTGAACACTTTTTGGTGGGACAAAAGAAATGTTAAAAATGTTTCTTAAAAACATTCACAAAAACATCAACCAAAATCCAGTGAATTTCATTGGATTTTGGTTGATTTTTTTTGTGAATGTTCTTAAAGAAGTTTTACTGATATATATGTAACCACTTTAGATATTTTTAGGATTTTTTGGAAGATTTTTACTCATTTTTTTGGAAAATATTTACAAGAATTTTCTTGCCAAATTTGGGTGATTTTTTTTAAAATAAAACTTTCAAGGGAAACTTTTAAGGAATTGTTGGAATTTTCTTCCTAAAGGTTTTGTAAATTTTCAGAAATTTGGGGAATTTTTTGCTGAATTTTTGGATTTTTTTCAGACAAGGAAACACTATTTTTTGGTGCCTGTAAATGAGGACAACAGGAGGGTTAAATAACATAACGTTTAATATAACAGTGGAAGGTGTTCACACAGTTTGCATTTAAATGCTAAATACAGAAAGTGTTGGTAAACAACTCAGTCAATCTTATTGACACATAGCTGGACACGAAAATGCTGACGTAATGACTGCCATCCAAACTGGCCAATTAAATCGACGCTATTAATTCTTATAACTTCCTGTCCCGAACTCCTGTCTCTTCCGGATCTTCTAGCGTGACCGACGTTTCGTGTCTACTTAGACTTAAAAGTGAGTCCACATTTCGCCAGTTTTACACATCCTGTGTCGGTCAGTTTGCGCTTCGTTGTGTTTTTTTTAAGCGAGACACTCTCCATGGTCGCTTTTAATGAGCGATAAATGTGTCGTTGTTGGCTAATAGAGGACGGCTACAAACACTGGGCGCCATGCTGTCGGCAGTTAGCTCGGAATAAACAGGTTTTTACAACTTAACGTGTTTCTAACGCCGCTTAAACGGTCGTTACAACGCGTCTTAGCAGTGAAAAACAAAGTCAGACAATTACCTTTTCACGCTCGTCTCTTTGTTCGTGTTTAATATCAGTTAAACGTCGTTTTAGTATGCTAATAAGTAGCGCTAGCCAAGCTAACGTCAAACCGGGCTCCTCCCCAACGTGTTTACGCTCATTACTCAACAATATTCAGACACTAGTGTTAAATACTGCTGTCTATATTCGAGTTTATTAGGCAGTTTTTATTACATGTAGGTAGCACGTCGTTATAAGACTTAAATAAAGCTGCTAGAATGCATGCTAGCCGCCTAGTGGTGACTATAAGCACTGATGTGGGGTGGTAACTAAGACAGGATGCTAAATTCTGTTCCTTAGAAAAGGCAGAAAATTGTAGTAATCACATACAGATATGCAATATTTTCACTGTATTTCATTCGCCATGATCGTGACTGCCTTACACATCTTATTTGGAGCTAAAATGTGCAGATAATTATTTGATTCTAACAAATAGGTGCACACTTAACAAAAAACCCCATCAGATTTGACTATTTGCTGGTTTTCATAGTTTTCTGTGTAGTAAACATCAGGTCTGAGAAAGTACACGGCTGAATGTGGGCATTGGTAAATTGTGTTGAGCATCATTTCCTGCGTTTGTGCATTTTCTAGACCAATCAGGCATGTAGGTTATAATCAGTAGCATGGTTAATATTCAGTGGTAATTGCAGTCGTCTTTTTAACACTGACTTCTGTCATTGTTTTATAATAATTTTTATTATGAAGTATTAATCATAATCTCCTCAAATGGTGGAATTGTTAATTTCAGATGTTGGTAGAATCTGCTTAACTCTTGAAAGACTCATCATGTCATTATTTTTTTTCATCAAGTAAAGGAACATTTTTCACATATTAAAGTTTCCAGTTGAATATATTTGATTCCATGTTGTGCTTTTACATACTTGAAGAGACTTGATGTCGGTGAAGCTTCATGCACAGATTGTTCACCTGCCATTTCCTGTCTCCTCTACAGAATGCGTTACGTGGCCGCTTACCTCCTCGCTGTGCTCGGTGGAAACACCAGCCCCTCTGCTAAGGACATCAAGGTCATCTTGGGCAGTGTAGGAATTGAGGCCGATGACGAACGCTTAAATAAGGTATGCCATTGACTAGTGGTCATTTTTTTGACATTGCAGGTGCCATATACTAATATCTTTTACTTTCTACAGGTCATTAGTGAGTTGAACGGCAAAGACATCAATGAAGTCATGAACTCAGGTATACGTCCTTCAATGGAAACAACTTCAGAGTTCAAGATGACCTACATGAAAGTTTACTAAAAATATTTTTCCTCTTTCCACAGGCCTCTCTAAGTTAGCCTCTGTACCAGCAGGTGGCGCTGTGGCAGCGCCTGCCGCTGCTGGTGGTGGGGCTGCTGGAGCTGGGGCTGCACCTGCTGCTGGTATGTATATATCTATCTTTCTTAGCTTAAATTGATAAAGAGAAGCTTAAGAATATTTTGTAAGATACACTGAGGTTCTAAATGGCATTAATCCTTACCTTAAATGAAGCTCCAGTAGCATTTAGCAGCAAAGTAGACTGTAGACATTGTCGCTGACTGTCATCTTTGGTCTCATTTCCAGCGGAAGAGAAAAAGGAAGAGAAGAAAGAGGAATCAGAGGAGTCAGACGAAGACATGGGCTTCGGACTTTTTGATTAATTTTCCTTCTCTGTGTTTAAAAGGCAATAAAAATGTAAAAGGTTTACACAAAGCACATTGTTTTGTCCTTTCATGGGATCTTCCTTATATGTTATTGGACAGAAGTAATTATTCCCAAAGACATTACAGTTAAGTGTTCCAGGAATAAATTGTCCGGGGTTTGATGATGAAAGCAACTTTGTTGGTTGCTATGAATAGTCAAGACTGGGCAACCTGCTGTCATTGGGCAATCCAGACCCTGCATGTGGTCAGATAACTGAAACCACACAATAGCACAGTCATGAAGGAACGAGCAGCGAGCCAAAACTGAAGTTAGCCACACCATTAAAATTCAACACAGGATTAGAAACTGCTGCTGCTCCACAACTGGCTGAGGTTTAGCTGTCATCTCATGTATTTAATGACATAAGGTTTTGTACTGGTGTTATAAAGGATGACTTACAGTGGTGGTGTCGGTGAGCAGCACAGAAACAGGCCTTTATCAAGTAGAAAAACAAAGTGCAGGTTTTCTGTGTGTTTCTCAAGTTACATTAAATTCTTCCAACTTGATTTGATGAACAAGTAGATTAGATCTGATAATGATCTTTACAACCATGAGAACGATGTTAAACATGCCGTCATGGCCAGACTTATAAAAACAGGTTTAACACTTTAACCCTCCTGTTGTCCTCATTTACAGGCACCAAAAATATTGTTTCCTTGTCTGAAAAAAAATCAGCAAAAAAAATCCCCAAATATCTGAAAATTTGCAAAACCTTTGGGAAGAAAATTCCAATAATTCCTTAAAAGTTTCCCTTAAAAGTTCTATTTTAAAAAAAAAAAAAAAAACAATCCCCCAAATTTGACAAGAAAATTCTTGTAAATAATTTCAAAAGATGAATAAAAATCTTCAAAAAAAATGCTAAAAATATCTAAAGTGATTCCATGTATATATATATATATCAGTAAAACTTCTATTTTCTTTAAGAACATTCACAAAAAAACAAAATTCGGTGAATTTTGTTGGATTTTGATAGATTTTTTGTGTGAATGTTCTTAAGAAACATTTTTAACATTTCTTTTTTTCCACCAAAAAATGTTCAAAGATTTCCCAAAAATGTTGAAAATGTGGACATCAGAAGCTTCACTGTGAAAATAATTTTTCCACATTTTCAGACTTTAAAACGGGTCAGTTTTGACCCGCAGCACGACACGAGGGTTAAAGGGAAAAGTCTTAAGTAGATGCTGATGTTCTTCAAACAGGAATTTATGCAACTCTGTGTCCACAATGGAAATTTGTCCCAGTGAAAATCTTAGACTGCCAAACACATGAACAATAGCAGCTGCTGTCTTGGAAGCAGAGGTCTGGTCTTGTGCAACTGTGGACATTTCAGTGCAGCAGAGCTGTCATTTACGTTATTAATTACTCTGCTTTCACTGCCCTGAGCCAAGACTCTGCTGCCTCATGCACATATGAAATGTGAATCATTAGTCAAACCGCAGTTCAGCTTTTGTAATTTCATTATTATTCAGTTTAATTGTGTAACTGCTTGTTTAATCATCTTTAGTCAGTTAGCTTCTCAATAATCCTCTGGAGAAATGTGACCTAAAACTTTCCACTACCTGCCACTCTCCACGTCCCGTTTGTCCTACCTGACATGACCTGGATCTGTGTCAACATAATAAGCAAGTCTAGTTCTTATTGTTACATCTGAAACAACACCAAAAAACCTAAAGAAGTAAGACGATTGATTTCACGTCAAATTTCGCACAAATCCAATTAGATTCCTGTGGTTTGTGTCACAGAACAGTTTGTCCCAACAAGATGAACTGTGACTATTTGTGATTCTTTTCTCTGCCTCTGCTGTTTTCTCTGGTGTGACTACAGTTGTTGTGGATGCACAGAAATCCCCAGTGAGTCCATGATCCTGAGTGATACTCAGGCTGTTCTTCACTGGAAAGGTCTGCTGCTTACACTGGAACCTGTTCTACAGGTGAGAGACATCACTGCATGCTTTCATCACGCAGCTGACAGCCTGTCACATTCTATTACAGAATTATCTGGCATCCTGTACGTCGGGTCTATTTCAGACTCTGTCAAACAAGGCCTAAAATATTATTACACACAAAATACATTTGTTATCAATGTAAAATGTTTGTTCTGAATGTACACTACTGCTCTAAAGTTTGGAGTCACTTAGAAATGTCCTTATTTTTGAAAGAAAAGCATTTTTTTCAATGAAGATAACATTAAATGACTCAGAAATCCAGTGTAGACATTGTTAATGTGGTAAATGACTATTCTAGCTGGAAATGGCTGATTTTTAATGGAATATCTCCATAGGGGTACAGAGGAACATTTCCAGCAACCATCACTCCTGTGTTCTAATGCTACATTGTGTTAGCTAATGGTGTTGAAAGGCTAACTGATGATTAGAAAACCCTTGTGCAGTTATGTTAGCACATGGATAAAAGTGGGAGTTTTCATGGGAAACATGGGATTGTCTGGGTGACCCCAAACTTTTGAATGGTAGTGTAGATATTCACATTCTGATTGTGTACATCATAAACTTGACTGAACCACACTGTTCATGAGGTAGAAGCAGTTATTGTCATGACAGGTTAATTTTGCTCTCATGAATGCACTAATTTTCAAACATGCCCTCCCAGGCTGCAGGCTGTTGTCTTTGTGATTCAGATGTAAGACTCCAGATACACTATATTGCCAAAAGTATTTGCTCACCTGCCTTGACTCGCATATGAACGTAAGTGACATCCCATTCCTAATCCATAGGGTTCAATATGACGTGGGTCCACCCTTTGCAGCTATAACAGCTTCAACTCTTCTGGGAAGGCTGTCCACAAGGTTTAGGAGTGTGTTTATGGGAATTTTTGACCATTCTTCCAGAAGCTCATTTGTGAGGTCACACACTGATGTTGGACCAGAAGGTCTGGCTCTCAGTCTCTGCTCTAATTCATCCCAAAGGTGTTCTATGAGGTTGAGGTCAGGACTCTGTGCAGGCCAGTCAAGTTCATCCACACCAGACTCTGTCATCCATGTCTTTATGGACCTTGCTTTGTGCACTGGTGCACAGTCATGTTGGAAGAGGAAGGACCAGCTCCAAACTGTTCCCACAAAGTTGGGAGCATGGAATTGTCCAAAATGTCTTGGTATGCTGAAGCATTCAGAGTTCCTTTCACTGGAACTAAGGGGCCAAGCCCAGCTCCTGAAAAACAAGCCCACACCATAATCCCCCCTCCACCAAACTTTACACTTGGCACAATGCAGTCCGACAAGTATGGTTCTCCTGACAACCACCAAACCCAGACTGGTCCATCAGATTGCCAGATGGAGAAACGTGATTGGTCACACCAGAGAACGTGTCTCCACTGCTCTAGAGTCCAGTGGTGGCTGCTTTACACCACTGCATCCCACGCTTTGCATTGCACTTGGTGATGTATGGCTTGGATGTAGCTGCTCAGCCATGGAAACCCATTCCATGAAGCTCTCTGCTGAAGCACTGTTCTGGAGCTAATCTGAAGGCCACATGAAGTTTGAAGGTCTGTAGCGATTGACTGCTGAAAGTTGGCCACCTCTTGGCACTATGCTCCTCAGCATCCGTCAGTTTACGTGTCCTACCACTTGGTGGCTGAGTTGCTGTCGTTCCCACACACTTCCACTTTCTTATAATACAGCTGACAGTTGACTGTGGAATATTTAGGAGCCAGGAAATGTCACGACTGGATTTGTTGCACAGGTGGCATCCTATCACAGTTCCACGCTGGAATTCACTGAGCTCCTGAGAGCGAGCCATTCTTTCACAAATGTTTGTAAAAGCAGTCTGCAGCCTAGGTGCTTGATTTTATACACCTGTGGCCATGGAAGTGATTGGAACACCTGATTCTGATTATTTGGATGGGTGAGCAAATACTTTTGGCAATATAGTTTATGTGAATCAAAGTCTCATAAAATGCTCCACATTCCTGCATCTTTAAGAGCAGAACTTCTCAACTTTTTTGGTTTCTAACATCTAAAAATGTAGTAGTGTTTACTTGTCACCAGTTGCATGTCTATCAGTAATTACCTTCTGACCAAAAAGGGGACTTTATGTTTTTGTCTGGAAGCCAGATTCCAAACAAGTCCAAACCCAAGTCCAAGCCCACCCCTAAACAAGTCCAAACAGCTATCCATTAGCCTACGGCTGTTTGACATTTTTCACTTTGGTAGCTTTTTACATGACTGCACAGCGGCTGTAATGCTTAGCACATTTGATCTGCAGCTAGAAGATCTCTGGTTTGCGTCTCAGCCTTCCTGGGATCTTTCTGCATGGAGTTTGCATGTTCTTCCTGTGCATGTTTGGGTTTTTTCCGGGTACTACGGCTTCCCACCACAGTCCAGAAACAGGCTCAGGTTAATTGGAGATTCTAAATTGTCTGTAGATGAGTAGTGGGTGTGATTGTCTGTATGTGTAGCCCTGTACGGTGGCCGAGGGGTGCAAACGCAGCACAAAAACGGAACGCCCTGCAAGAGACAAAAACACCCACAAAAAATAAATTGTTTTTGTGCTGCGTTTGCATCCCTCGGCCACCGTAAAAATATGTTATCTTTTTCATATTACATTGATCGTTAATATGTGACTATGCAGCCACAAAAGATGGATTTTACATGACTGGATCGACCGAACAGGGATTAAAAAGAAACAAGCAAGCTGCAACAAACAAATGGGTAAACAACAATAGTGCAACAAATGCAATTTAACAGTGGTGCTGAGTCATTATGTGAGTGTGATTGTTTGTCTCTATGTGTAGTTCTGTGATAGGCTGTCCAGGGTGTCCCTCACCTTCACCATAAGTCAGCTGGGATAGACTCCAGCCCCCTAGTAACACTAATGAGGATTAAGCGGTGTAGAGATAATGGATGGATGTTAGATTTTACATTTACTTCAGTAAATATGAGAGGAAGGATTCCTCTATGGATTTACTGGAATAAAGTTGATTATTTCCTGACATGGTGAGGCCCATCTGTGCTCGTCTTGGTTCTGCCTTGCTTTATTTATTGCATGCAAAATTCTAGTGTTTAATGGGTTTTATTTGATGGATGTTTTTTTATGAATGTTTTTATAGTGACGGTCTTACATTTTTTATTTTGTTTTTTATGTTATTTTATTTATTATGCACTTAACCCTCCTGTTGTCTTCATTTACGGGCAACAAACTATTGTTTCCTTGTCTGAAAAAAAATAAAAAATTCACCCAAAAAATTTCCCAAATTTCTGAAAATTTGCAAAACCTTCAGGGAGAAAATTCCAATAATTCCTTAAAAATTTACCTTAAAAGTATCATTTTAAAAAAATCCCTCAAATTTGGCAAGAAAATTCTTGTAAATATTTTCAAAAAATGAGTAAAATCTTCAAAAAATGAGTAAAAATATCTAAAGTGATTACATATATATATCAGTCAAATTTCTAATATTTTCTTTAAGAACATTCAGAAAAAAAAATTTTGTGAATATTCTTAAGAAACATTTTTAACATTTTTTTTTCTACCAAAAAATGTTCAAAACTTTCCCCAAAATGTTGAAAATGTGGACATCAGACGTTTCACTGAGAAAATATTGTTTTTTTCCCCACATTTTCAAACTTTAAAACGAATTAATTTTGACCCGCAGGACGACACGAGGGTTAAAGAACTGCACTTTTAATTTTGTTGTTTTAATACAATGACCATAAAGACATTCTGATTCTGATGCTTATGGAGATAGAAGTTAGATTAGCAGACTGCATACATAGTGTTTCATGATGACAAAAACACACATTTGAATATTAAATTAAGTAGTTTTTTTTTATTTTGTTTGAGTTCGTAACATGAATGCCAGCATTCACAATAACAAACATTGTCACATTTTAAATTAGCTAAACATAAAAAGTTTTTTTATTTTTTTAAACTAGCAAAGTTTCTAGCTTATATACATTAAAGGCTATTGCACTGCTCTTTTGTATCACTACAAATCAATGTGCACAATTCAATTTGGCAAAAAGAGTGTAATATTTAAAGTGCTGCCTGTAGAACCATTGACCTGTTGTGATTCTGAAATGTTGCTTTTCTCATGCAATATCATGTTTTAGCACAAGGCTTACTAAGGTCTCGGTTTCTGCGTTGACCTTTCATGTGAAAGTCAACACTTATGTACACAAACTCACACAGTCAAACCTTCCAGGCTGTGTGCTCAGTAAACATGCCGTTGCAGCAAAACTATTCAATCACAAAATAGTAAAAACCAAATAAAAATGGCAGCAAGTTGTGTGCCTGTTCCCCGGCTAACAACTTGTCTGATGTAGTGCCTTGTTTCTAGAGTTTGTAAAGAGGAACTTATGCTTGCAACACATTCTGAACCACACCTGTGGCACTGAGAGGAAAGACATCACTTGCAGCTTTGTCTCTGCACGCCGCCATCTCAGTCATCACTGTCGGACCATGGGTGATCTGTGCAGGCCTGCAGGAGATGACAACAGTTGTTTCTCTCTGGCATTTTTTCACGGATAAATTAAAAACACAGGAACTGATGTACAGAAAGCAGCTACATTTCTATCATCATGTTTCCATCCTACCTGACTGTATTTAAACCGGTCCTGTAGATATCGGTTCCCCAGACCAGTGATGTGGCCGACGTTCTGTCTGGAGAGTCCGGCTATCCTGGCCGTGAAGTCGAGCGTGAAGGCCAGTTTGACCAGCTCCGGTGCTGTTGGGAGGACGGTGGGAGGACTGTGGGTCGGCGACGCTTCTTTCTGCAGGTAATCATCGGCCAGCTTCTGGAAGGAAGAGTACGTCATCCGCTGGAAGAAGTTGTTCAGGGTGGGGTTGTCTCTCAGCTGGAGGAGACAGAAATACACTTTGATTTTCACTGCAAATATTCACAAACACAGAATAACACTGGGAAAACAGCCAGTCACCATTTCCTAATCTGATCTCAACAATATGGCTAGATAATTTAGAACATGTAGAAAGCTGAAAGCAGTTTTATTGTGGTTGCAGATGGCGATCATTTCCATTATTGATTAATCTGCCACTTATTTTCTCACTGTGTTGATTGCTTGTTCAATATAATGTCACAAAAGAATTAACCGTCGTGTGTCCTGCGGGTCAAATTGACCCGTTTTAAAGTTTGAAAATGTGGGGAAAAAATTTATTTTCACAGTGTAAACTTTCACATTTTCAACATTTTTGGGAAATTTTTGAACATTTTTTGGTGGAAACAAAAGAAATGTTAAAAAAAAAAAAAAAAGTTTCTTGAGAACATTCGGGTAAAAAAAAAAATCAACCAAAATCCAGCGAATTTCATATGTGTATGTATGTGTGTGTATATATATATATATATATATATATATATATACATTTTTTGTTTATTTATTTTTTGCTCATTTTGTTTCTATATTTGGGTCCTTCAGGGTTAATTCAGATCAGTCAGGTGGCATGTTGTGCTTTGTGTAGCAGGTTTTACGACACTACATCTTATTTAATGAACCTCTTCCTTTCTGGCTCCTGTTACACTTGATTTTGTTCTCACTATCACTACAGAAACAGAAAACATTCATCCCATGCAGAGGTGAAGACAAAGAGAATATTGCAGAAAGACACAATCCCTTTAACATGAGTGCTGGAGTTTGTAAGCTTAATAGGACTTTGTATTTATTATCTGTATAATGTTTGATATGGTTCATTGATTAGCTTCTGCTTTCTGATGAAGAAACTTTGTCTCCTTCATAATAAACTAAAATTATAATCGTACAAATATCCACACTGTGACAGGACCACAAAAGCACTGCGGATCTCATCCTGACTTTCATCAGCTCATATTTAATGTGTAAAATAAATACCAACCTTATCATCTATGGCGTCGCCCTGCTTCTTTGTCAGAGCGATGATTCTTTCGATTACTTCCTCTGAGAGCAAACAGCACAAAGGGGAAGTAGCATTAATGCGTTGTCCATAATAGTCACAGCAGCTTTTACATAATAGACAGTTAATGGTGTATAATCAGCTGTTTTTTTCAATACAACTTTCACTTTCATATCCAGGGCATCAGTTTTCTGATTACTTTGGTTTTCTTTTACCACGCTTGCCGTCAGCACTATGCTATTTTAAACGGTATTGAACAGTTTCTCACCATCTGAAAGAGGTCTGGCTTCCTCTTTGACCTCGTGGACTATTTTTTCCAGCTCCTCTGTCACTTTCTCGTAATAAGAGTATGTTGGTTCCACACTGATGACAGCTGCAAAGCAACAGTTTGGTCGGTTGTAAGTGAACATATGCAAAAACAAAATGCAAATAAAGCACTTTTACAACAGTTAATATTTGACTTCAAATACTGTAATTTCATAAATAAAGTGAATTCATTCCCAGACTCACCTTCCACTCCAGTGATGTCATCGAGGTTCAGATCTTTACCGGGTTTATTTGGTTTTATCAGAGATAACCGTCTTTTTGAGAACCTCCTTCTTATGGACTTCCTTTTCATGGCTTTCTTGCGTAAGGTGACCGGAGTCGTGGACTGGAAGGGCGTCGTGGGGACTGTGGACTCGGACATCTCTGGCGGGCTGTCCTCCTCTTCGTCGTCCTCTTTGTCCTTGCTGCTCTTCTGAGAGAAAAGTCCAACAAAACTCTTCCACAGTGAGGGTTTCTTGGTCTTCTTTTTCTTCTTTTTGGGCTTTTCTGGTTCTTCAGGACACGTCTCGGGCAAATTTTTCGGAGGTTCAACCACAGAAAACACACCGATGTCCCCGTCATTCAACCCCTCGGCCAAGTGAAGGGACGGGTCGCTGGAATGTCGCCGATGTCTTTTTGGCATGGTCACCCACTTCTCCTTCTTGCCGGCCCTCTTATCTCCCAGCGAGCCGTCGTTCAGGCTGAGGCTGCGCTTGACGTACACCTCCAGCAGACGGATCGTATCCTTGTGAGGGACAGAAATCAGCTGGCTGTCCTCAGGCCTTTGGTTTTCCTCTTGCATTTCCATAATAGTCTCTGAAAAAAAGACAACAGCAGACACACAACAGCTTACTCGCTGTCTTGAAATCGCCAGAAATCACTGATACATTAAAAAATCTTGGGAAACACTTTAGAGGTAATTCACAGAATCTTTTTAAATCAATAATGTCAGGTCCAGATGCTGTTTTATGTGACACTAAACTGAACAGATCTGTTTTTTTGTAGTGCTGGGCAGACAAAACAAGCACTGTATAGATGTCAGTTTGGGATTTAGAAAGAAAAGTGGACATTTTTCACTGATTTAGACCCAAAAATTAATCAATTAATTAAGAAATTGATCAGCAGATTAATCAATAATGAACACAATAACAGTAATACTTATCTGTGGCCAAGCTAAGCTATAATAAAGGTGCAAATACTGATTATCTCTGCTGATAAAGCACTCTGACTTATGACATAACTGCTTGTTGGTCCGACATATTTTCACATGAGAAGCTTAGATTAGTTTACAATCTGATGGATTAACTGTAACTTTCAGCTCTTAACTACTCATACGTTAATAAAAGCGTGTCAGTTTTCCCATATAGCTGCTTCAGAAGATCCAGAAGCAAATCTGAGGCTTTCACAGCTGCAGTAAACGTTTTGACACACACGCAAAAGAAGAGGAAGAACAGTAAAAACCAGAAGAAGCTCCTAAAGTCGTCCAGTAGTTATTTAAGGCTACAGCAGCTGGATCAGTGACTCACCTTCACCGCTGTCAGGCCGTTTAAATCCGCTGTAAAGTCGTATATTCCTCTAGTTCCTCTGTTAAAGCTGTGATCTTCACGAAGGGTCTCTCCGTCTGTCTACCTGCTCAGGCGGCTCCTCTCCGCCCATATTAGGTCACCTCGCTGGGTCCTGCTCACCTGATGTCGTCACGTCGGAGGGGCGGAAGTAAAGATCTATAAACATCACCTGTTTCCCTGCTTTGCGTTGAGAGTCACAAGGCGTCAGGCTCGACGCTTGTTTACGGTTTCGGCGTCGCTTTCTGTTCTGCAGTGGAAAATACGGAGGTGGAAGGAGCCACCTTTTACAGGAACTACAGCACATTTCACTTCCTGTCAGCGGCCGCATTTAACAGAGACAGTGTTACCTTCAGGGTCTTCCGACAGCTGGAGGACATTTTACAGTTCTTCCCATTACATTTCAGGTAATCCACGTACAAAATACTAAAACATGCAGTTGGTTGTGTAAACTCATTTGTCATGAGACCAAATCTAAAAAAAAAACAACTAGGAGAAAGAATGTTTGAAAACATTTTCTAAAATGCCAAATAGGTTCTAACTAAAATGCCATTTTTCTTTTGTCCCACCCTCCTGATGACCAAATTTGATCTCAAATAAAACAGTTAAAATCTCCTTTTTCCCCCATTGATGTCTCTTGTAATTGTGGGAGCATTTTTAAATCAACAAAATATTTTAAATAATTATCATGCGTGGAATGTGTGTCCCACAACAACCTTTTAGCTGGTAGAAGAAGAAGAAAAGGGTGAATCACATGAAATGCTGGAATTAACATCATCAACTAGTTTTCTAAAGAATGGGTAGAGCAAAGCTATGTCCTCTTTTCCAGTTTTCATCCCATTGTCAGCCTTGATTGAATGTCTCACTCTACCTCATATTATCAGGATCAGACAAATTCTTTTGACTTTTTTCCATCGGTCATTTTGTTGTCTTGGTCAGCAGTAATAGCTAGCGAAATATCTAGCTCTTTCTGCTGAGAAAAAGCTAACAATAGCATGGATTTGCAGTAGAGTTAGCAAACAACAAATAAAACATGTAATAAAAATGGTACCATTGATGTGTAAGCTGAGCCAATCAAGCCTTTAATAGGTTATTACTATTACTGATGAATATGTAGGGGAAAATTGTGAAAGAGGACTTATCAACACTTCCTCCTTCATAACTTTGTTAATCGTTTACTAAATGGACCCCAGACAGTTCCCAACGTTATGTAATCAGTACTTTCCATGTAAATTAGTTGACATGAATGTTACAGTCTCAGTATGTAGGACAGACAAAGAATTCCAAGAAGTTGTTTTCAGTTACTTCACTCATAGAAAGTGGCCTTTCTCCTCCCTATTTCCCTATCAGCCAATAGTTTCTATGACCATGCAGCAGACTCAGTGACTTATCTCTTATCTGGTCTGTTTACTGGAAACCTGTGGAAAGTGCAACTAAAACCTTGTTACTGACAGACAGCAGCTGATAGTAGTTTCATTATCTTTCCTCTCCTCATTTGGTTCTTGTTATGTTGTCAAGGAGATTGAGGTTTTCCCCTGGTGACGTGTTGTTCAGATCAGACAGCAGTAATATGAAAGAATGGGAAAAAACAGGGTTAACCCTCGTGCACTGTTCCCTCTAAGCAGCGCGTGTGCGCAATTGCGCACTGCTGACACGGTCTCTGCGCACAGAAAATCTGCGCTGCGCACAAAAAAAAAAAAATCCAACCTAAATTGTAAATAAAATAAACACGTAACAATTCATTCTGTGCTATTTTTCAGTGTGAGTCAGTGAGTGACCGGTGACTGGCTGCTGCAGCCAATGATGCGATTCACATACGTATTTACCATAGACTGTATATAATGGTATTTACGCAGCTAATCAACGTCAGGCGTCCTTATGTGCATAGTGTACGGTATCAGGCACGATTTTCCGTACCTTCTCGGTTGAGGTTCCAAGCGAGATGAAGTGAGCCGAGATGTGACGTCTACATAGTGCAGGCCACTGATTGGACAGGGAGTGACGACACACGAGAGCGACTCCAGCACGAAAACAAACCCGGTGTTCCAGTTTAACTGGTGATCAGGTTAACTGGCGATAGTTTCCGTCTCCAGATGTTTCGTCCGCAGATTCGTCACGATCAAACCTGGATTTACATGAAATAAAGATACCAGATAAAGAAGACCTCACCGAAAAACGTCAGTCACTACTTAATAAAGTCTATATCCATGTAAATATCATCTACAGACAGTAAAAAGAAACGTGCGGGCCGAAATAAAAAACACGTATTTTTCAAGTAGGTGAGAGGATTCGAAACCACGTAATCCAGCGATAAAATTGCGAGACCACCGTTTTACTCATTGTGCTACCGATCAGCTCGACAAGCACTCTGCTTCATCTATATGGATCACTGTCATTCTGTCAGGTGTTTAACACCTGGTGATCGTTCAGGAAACACGCCCATGTCAGCTAGGGATAATCACAACTTAACACAGGCTTCCTGGTTAACAACGAGTCACAAAACTATTTATTGTCTCACCAAGAAAACCCACAACATGAAAGCACGTCCACTGCTGTGTTGTGTGTTAGTCTGAGTTCAGTGGAACAGATCCAGAGCAGAACTTCAGGTTTAACTCGGGTTTGTTCTCAGAAACACTCAGACCCTCAGCAGCCTCCCATCAGAACAACACGCAGCAGAACATCAGCTGGATTTGCTAAAATGCATCGGAACAAACTGAGACCAGGTTGTTTAAAGTAGTCACTCAGAAAACAGTAAAAACTCGTTCAGACATCCACGTCCTGTCATTTCAGAGCACTTTAACCGCTGACTATACATACATATATATATATATATATATATATATATATATATATATATATATATATATATATATATATATATATATATATATATATATATATATATATTTTTTTTTTTTTTTTTTTTTTTTCTTTTTAAACGAAGTAAAGGGATTCTATCTGGTCAAAACAAACAATGGTTTATTCGTTCTACACAGTGAGCCATGAGCTTTCTCGTGTAATGTAGTATTGCAACCATTCTTCTTATAGTCACTAGGTAACTGTGAAACTGAATGAAAATATACATAGAAATAAGAAAACACAGCTGTTCTTAGGAACTCCAAAATGTGCACAAGATGAAATGAAGTTCACACCATGTTGTTTTTAGTTGTGGTGGAGGAGGTACTGTTTGTCCTTTGGTTAGAGCGAAGAGTGCCAGAAGTTTATTGAAGTATCAAAGACATGATCGTGATTGAAAATGGATGGATGGGTGGCTAAACACATCACATCATAGATAGCTGTGGAGTCCTTCCAGCTCCTGGGGACTACAATCTCTCAGGACCTGCCAGTGAGAGACGAACATCCACTCCATCCTGAAAAAGGCTCCGCAGAGGATGTATTTCCTATGACAGCTGAGGAGACATGGCCTGCTGCAGGAGCTGTTGATCCAGTTCTACACTGCAATCATCCGATCTGTCCTGTGCACCTCTGGATCAGCCACACAGCAGGACAGAAACAGACTACAGCCTGTAGTACGGACTGCAGAAAACATCATCAGAGACCCCACTCACTCTGGACATAAACTGTTTCCCCCCTCCCCTCTGGCAGGTACTAAAGATCCCTGTACACAAAAATCACCAGACACAAGAACAGTTTCTTCCCCACTGCCATCACTGTAATAAACAGCTGAGCCATTCCTACACACCTGTACAATAGTCAGTATTCCAATGGACATGTACAGTATATTTTTTCACCATGAACAGCATTCTCTGCTTTTTGCTTCTGTGTTTATAGCAATTACCATTTTGCTAATGTGTTCATATATTCCGGTCTAGCTGTACATTTCTGTTTATAGTGTGTTGTATTTTACTTATTTTTTATTATTCTCTTCCATATTCCTAGTGTGACATCAACAGCCGAAACCAAATTCCGTGTATATTGTGTACTTACTTGGCCATTAAAACTGACTCTGATCACTTTTCTGTCCTTTGTCTAGGCAAGAGGAAAAGGGGCCACAGAAAATTGGACCTTCCTAGCATACTTGTGGAGATGCAGGCCGAGAAGGAGCGGAACCGTTCCCAGTATGATGAGAACATCTGGTTGCTCCTCAGCGAGGCAAGAGAGAATGAAGCGGCCTTGCAGCGGGAGGAGATGGCCCAGAATGCTGCCTTCAACCAGTCATTCCTGGGTTTACTGGGGCAGCTGGTGCAGGCAGTGGGCAGCCAGCGAGTCCACCTCCCAGAGACTTGAGATTTAGTTGTATATAGTTTTACTTTTAGCCCTCCACTGTAGGAGAGGCCCACCACAGTTTGTACTTTGCACATTGTAAATAGTTCTGATTTTGCTGCTGACTAATAAACTATTTTGTGACTTATGTGACTGCATCATAACTTTTCATTTTGTCTGTTAACACACTGGTAGGAAAAGAGTCAACAGTCTGAACCAAACAATTCTGTATTCCCTAATAATGCATTTATGTTTAATGGGAATTCACATGTTTTAACACAAACTCCTTTATGGTTCATAATTCCGTTGACTGAATTACACCAAAGCAATACTGATTTATCAAACTGGAATATTCTTAAAACAGCTGTTTTAATGTTTAATTTGTCATGTAATCTAGCTAACCTTCACAAATAAAACAATAGCACGGACACATCTGCAAAAGGTGCAAAAGTTTGTCAGAATTGCATTAAAGAAAACAATAGCGGTCCGGGGACTGAAAAACAGAAGTATAGCGAGAAGAATAACTTAACTTTTGCATGACACGTAGTGCATCAGTGCATCCTGTACATCTCTGTCCTCCTCTACACCTTGTGCCACTGCAGGCTCATGTGCTGCTGCTTCAGGTAAATCCCATGAAGTCTCATCAGAGAGCATCTGAAACACATACACAGCATACATATTTTAATACCTAATAGCGACAAACTGCAGCCATTACAGGGTCGTTCACAGGACTGATACACGATAGCTAGCGAACTAGCATTAGCTTACCCTCATATGTCGTCTCGTTCATATCCTCTTGTCTTCAGCTTGATACTGCTGCATTGCCTCCCAAACTCTCCTGTGTGTCTCCTGAGTGTTCCGACTCGCCGCTCTCAGCTTTCTCAGACTCTTCTATTACTTTGAATCTGACAGAAAGCCACAGACCGAGCAGCAGGTGAACCATCGTCTCCGTTATGTTGCGTTTGTGTCGCACGCAAATGACGTTAGAGACTTTCGGCTGGCTGCGCTATGACGACTCCACCCACGATGAGGCTATATGGAAAAACAACTAAACCGAGACGAGCCGAGTCAGATACAATAGTGGCGAACCGTACCGCGCCAAGTAGATGCTTGTGGAATCGCGGCTATAGTGGCAAGCCGCACCGCGCCGAGTAGGTGCTTGTGGAATCGCGGCTTATGAGAGCTAACTAGTTAGCCACTAGCAAAACACTAAAGCGAGCTAGCAGCTTGACAACCAAATACCAGACGATTAATAGTAGCTGTAGTATAGTTGTACAAGAAGTAGTAGTAACACTAAAAGTACAAGCAGCAGTAGTAGTATAAACAGCTGTTAGAGGCGTAGAAGTAGTTGTAAATGTCAGATAAATTGTATTATTATTCTCCTGCACAATATTGTTTATGTATTAAGAAGACATTGTAGTCCTGCAGTGCCACCTTGTGGTCTGTTCCGCTTTTATTTTGTTAAGCGAGCGTTTCTTCTTCTTCTGCGGTTTTTGTGACGCCAAACTTCCCGTTTCTTTGTCTAAACAACGTTGTGCTCACGCATCGTCGGAGAAACGGTAAAAAACTGTCTAATAACAGTAGTTATACATCACATTTATCTGTTTGAATTGTCTTAAGGAAGGGTTTACATTGTGATTCACCTCATTATACTGTATTCGTAGCTCTGAACAGCGACGTGTGTGTGTGTATGTCGAGCTGGACAGCATGCTAGCTGATGGCCAACACTTAAATTAGCGCCCTTGGAACGGCGGAATGAGGTATGAAAATGTTTAATATGCATTATTATCAGATGAGTTGCGTTTATTTGTATTGGATGTAAACATGATTTATGCGTGAATTGTTTGTGATACTACAGTGAAGCATTTTGTATTCTGTTTAATTCTGTAGTTTTCACGGTGCTTACGGTACACGGTGCTGGTCGAGAGTGAGAATAAATCAACACCCGTTTGAAACTCTGCGTCTTGCTGAATGAATCCAAGGGGCCGCTACAGTAGTATCAGCATTTGTAATTGTGGTGTATCGACCACATAGCGGTTGAACGATGTTTGGGCGCAGAAGCTTTTTGTATTACTGTGAACACCCTATAGTTCAGGTTTGCTGCGTTGCGCATGCACACCGTTGTTGTTATGAAGTGAAGCATGGCAGTAAAGACCATGGAATACATGAACGCGTGTGTCCGCCTCGTAAATACACTACAGTACTAGTATTACAAGTTGTAGTAGCAGTGCCAGTATCAGCAGCAGAAGTTAGTAGTCACATTGCTATTACTACCACCAATACTACCAATAGTAGTTACAAAGCCTAACTCATGTATATCCAGATTACCATCTATGTTCTTCCTCCAAACCCATTTTATGATTGGGATTACAGGCCGTTCTTTAGGACTGCTCTCAAATAATTGAAATGTTACTAAACAAGGTTATACTTATCGAATTAAATACCTCTGGTCTCCAGTATATTGGCGAATTCGTTTTTTTGTACTTAATTTATTAGCATGATTTCTTTTTAATATGTTGTGTACAGACTTAATTACTTCTCTGTCTACTTTTCTTACTCCATGTAGGTTTCCCAGAGACTATGGGTTGAGGAGGAATTAGAAGTTTGTCGGCTTAGACCTGGTGTCATTCCATCAGTGTTAAACTTCCCGGCTCATCTTGGAAGAGTACGTGCCAGAAAGACCACGACCAAGCAGCCTTGAGATCTTAGGCTGCGTCTCCCTGAGGTGGGTGTCAACAGTGTTCACAGTCAGGTCTGTGGTAATCCCGTCAAAAAACAAAACAGAAAAAAAATCTAGATTATAAATCAACATGTAACCAAAGCACTCTGTGTATAACGCCATAGTATAGGACAGACCTGGGCATCCTACGGCCCGCGGGCCACATCCGGCTCGACGGATGACCCTGACTGGCCCATATGAGGTCATTGGAAAATATTAAAAGTCAATGCAAATATATATCACCACAATACATGCAAGCAATACGCCTGCACTGCTTTTATTTTGAAAGGTCTGCTAAGTTAACGTTTTTTCCGCACGTGCTTTCCGTACTTAGCATAAGGTTTATGCGCTGATTGGTTTGTTGGTCAGCTTCAACCCGGGGAGATGTCAGCTAACGGCAAAAAAAGAAAGATTGATTCCGAATGCAGAGTTTTTAACAAAGCATGGACTTCCAAGTATTTCTTCACTGAAGTCAGAGGTAAAGTTGTGGGCTGGTTTGTGGAGAACAGATCGCGGTGCTCAAGGATTATAATCTGAATCGACATTACGAGACCAAACATGCAGAGAAGTACAAACTTTTGACTGATGCAGAGCGGGCGAGGATATGTGAAGGTTTGCTAGCTAAACTGCTAAAGCAGCAATGACTTTGTTTTACCAAAGCTCACATCAAGGGATGCAGCAGTCAAGACGAGTTTTCTAATATCCTACAAAATCGCCAAAAACACTAAGCCATTCCCTGATGGAGAGTTTATAAAAGAATGTCTGGTGGACTCTGCAGCGTTTATATGCCCGGAGAAGAAAGGAGCGTTCGTTAATGTGCCCCTTAGGAGGCGAACGGTAACGAGGCGGGTGGAGAGCATCGCTGAAAATCTGGAGCTTCAGCTGCACAACAAAGTGGACAATTTTGACGTTTTCTCCTTTGCTCTGGACGAGAGCTGTGATGTCCGTGACACAGCCCAGTTACTCATCTTTGTACGTGGACTAACAAAAACCTTTGAGATGACGGAGGAGCTGGCAGCTGTGCAGCCAATGAAGGGAACCACGACGGTGAGTAATTTGTTCACTGAGGTAAATACACGCATGAACAAGCTGGGACTAAAATGGGAGAATTTGGTTGGTGTTACAACTGATGGCTGTCCAAATTTGACAGGGAAACATGTTGGACTTTTGAAACGGATGCAAAATAAAGTGACTGAAATAAACCCAGAATAGAAACTGATATTTTTGCGTTGTATTATACATCAGGAGGTGCTGTGTAAGTCAGTGCTAAAAATCAACCACGTGACTGATGTTGTAGCTAAAGTAGTTAACTTCATCAGGGCAAGAGCATTGAATTACAGACAGTTTGTTGTCTTTTTGGAGGAGATGATAGTGAACATGGTTACCTTGGTTACCAGACAGCTGTCAGATGGATCAGCCTGGACAAGATGCTTAAACGAGTTTGGGATCTGAGAGCAGAGATTCAAGAGTTGGGCATTGTACATCATTGTGTTGTGTAATTTACTGTTTTTATTGAGATATATTGAACATTGCTGTAAGTGTAGTGGGGAGCTGTTGTCTTTCTTTATGCTTCACAGTCATCTTAATGTAGATTTAGAAAAACTGACAACACCTCATAGCGTTCATGATGAACAAAAACTGACATGATAAGGCAAGTTTCAAATCTCTGCCAGCTGATGGTCATATTGTTTTAGAATAAATTCTGAGTGATGGCTTACTTACTTTGTTTGTAAAAACAGTGACTGCTGAAAAGTAATTAAAGCACTTGGAAAAATCTGTTTCACATTTTAAGTATGTCTTTATGATAGTAAATATCTACAACTCAATAGGCAGCAATCATAGTTTGAATGAAAAAACAAAATCTTTCATTAAATAGTTATGTTCTGTGTACCACATTTTCATTATATGATTGTATTGTTTCATTTACTGTTTTTATTGAGATATATATTGAGCAGAGCTTTTAAGTGTACTGGTCCGGCCCTTAACAACCGTCAAAGTTTCTCATGTGGCCCCATATGAAAATTAATTGCCCACCCCTGGTATAGGATGTAGTTCAGAAAATGTCAAAGTATAGTATGTTTTACTCAAGAATAACATAGTATGGCCTGTAGTTCATAGTACAGCATGTTGGCAAGAAAAAACAAAACAAAACATAGATTATTATGTGGTTCAAAAAGCGCAAAATGATAGGATGTTGCCTAAAATTGTCATGTATATGTGGTTCAAAAAATGTCATAGTGCAGTATATTGTCAAAATAGTATGTTATTCAAGAAAACATCAGAGTATGTCATCTAAAAAATGCCATAGAATAATAATTTCATTGCACAAGTAAAAGTATAGTAACTTTTAAAACTGTTCAAATTCTTATATGTTGCTAAAAAAACAAAAAAAACAAAAAACAAAAAAAAGGTCACAGTAATATGTCAATTAAAAAAGCCTATAGTATAGCGTGTCGCCCAACAAACATCATAGTATAGCATGTCGCTCTAAAAACATCATAGTATAGCATGTCGCTCTAAAAACATCACAGTATAACCTTTAGTCCACAGCTGTCAGTAGGTGAGGAGCATCACAAAAACAGTCCAAACGCTGGTTTCCAGAGGGTTAGACGAGAATTTATTTCAAAGAGTAAGTTTACAACAACACAACATGTGAGGGGGTTAAAAACAAATGGGTGTTAGTAAAATAAAAATAAATAAACAGAACTAAAAGTGAACTTCATGTTGACATTGATGGGCATTCCAACCAGGAACAAAGTAAAAGATAATCAATACAAAAAAAACTCTTCCTGTTCACCTCTTAAAACCCAAAAACACACCACAGTTGCACCCTAAACTAAAACTACCAATGGGTTCCCTGTTTTCCTTTGTGAACAATTCAAAGGTCCCTCTCTATCTCCCCACACATCCACCAACCACTGGAACACATCTCCAAAGTTCTGCCGGGCCAGCTCAGCTTCCCCTCAGAAGAAGTGCTGCCACCTGCCAGATGAAGGAGCCTTTTGAGAGGCAGCTGGCATCGTGATTGGACTGTACTTTGGTCTGTTCCAGTCCAGCTTCAGCTCCAGAGACGGCAGGCGGGACGAGTCAACGGAGGCCGGATGGACAAAGGCATGCAGCTGAGTACAATCCAGAAAACAACAGAGGAGGAGTGCAGCAGCCCAGAGCCAGAATAAACAGAGAAGCACATTATGTCTCTTAGAAAACATCATAGTACAGCCTTTGGTATGAAAAAAACACCAACATATACATCGTATATTGTACAAATAACAAGTCAAAGGAAAGACACATACATTGTAGAATTGTAGTAATTGTGGGCTGACTGATGTACTGATTATCAGTATTTTATTTTTTACTGATTTACGGTAATAAATACATTTAAAAATGGTGCTACTTTGGCTCTGAACCTTAATCTACCTGTGGTCGCTCTGTCTTCTGGAGTGATTTGATTGGTTATACGTCACGAATAAAACTCCTTTAACTTAACATCTGTAAACAAAACAAAAACCTATCAACAAAGTTTTCTGTTAGAGTTTGTGTTCTAAGTTTAACTCCAAGATTTTAAATACTTTCATTTACTGCAAATGATTATCTACTCCAAATGTCTCACTAATAATCATTATCAGCCTTAAAAACCCACAAAACACCCCTTTATACTCGACCACACTTAGTACAGTCCGGTTCCCCCTTCTATAAATCTGCTTGGAATCGTCTACTTCCTGTTTGTCAAAGTGGCCTTCTACCTGGACAGGTTTTGTTGGAGCTCATGCAGCAAACATTTTGGGTAACTGCACTTTAATATGGATGGATGGCACTGAATTAGAGTCTGTTTTAATGAGACTGAGTTAAGATGTGTAGCTCTGTCATTAAATAGGAAATTATTTCTCAGAATTCACAGAGGAAAGTCTGAAATGTTTGCTAGGTTAGCGTCCCACATGTTCTTTGGCTCAGCTAAAGCTAACTCTCTCCAACTTCTGGATCTCTTGAGTTGCTTGTTGTTAAAATATCTTGCTAGAGGTGCTGAAGCTCAGAAAGTCTGAGATGTTTGTTCAAAATAAGCTCATTCTCAAGTCTTATCTGAACTGTCCTCTTTTGTTTGAACTTTCCCTAAACTTAGGAGTTAATGACAGAGCAGCACATCCAGACTCAGTCTCATTTATGTAGAGATTAAACTTCAGTGTCATTCATTGATGTTAAAGTGCAGATTTTCAAATGTTTGTTGCACATGCTCCCGACCAAACCAGTCCAGGTGGAAGACGATGTGAAGAGAAAGCTCCAGAGGATGAATATCCCACATTTACATTGGAAATTAATGTCCTTTAATTAGACATTGTCATGCAAAAGTTGGATTTCCCTTTGTGAGTGCTTTGTTGATGTTGGTTTCTAAATGTTTTTTGACACTCGGCCCCAAAGATTAAAACCACCTACGGCTCACAAGCTGCAACAATTCACACATTATCAACTATCTTTCTGACTAAACTAAGATAAAAAGTGAAAAAATGCCTGATTCCTGCATCATGAATGTAAATCTTTTTGGTCTTTATGACAGTAAACTGAATATATTTGGGTTTGACATTTTATAAACCAAAACAAGAAATGAATTAGTGGAGAAAACAATCAACAGATTAATGGAAAAAGAAAATGTGTTTCCAACATATATGGCTGAATTACTTCAACATTACAAGATACATACAGTTTTAATTCTATTTTATTTATATAACGCCAATTACAGGTCAAATTGTCTCAAGACGCTTTATTTTTATATTTTTTTTGTCATACTTAAAATATGACAAAGTAAGAAATTTAAAGCTCTTGACTAATCCAATTTATTATTTGGTTTTTAAGAGACGGATCGACAAAATAAGTTTCTCCACTAAAACTAATAAACATGAGGTCAAATAGAAGGAACAGTTTTAAATACTGCAGTCCCACGACGACAAGAATAAAGTTTGCCAACAAAAAATAAATCTGCTGGTGGATTCCATTAAAGTCCTAATAAATGATAATGAAGTGTGATGCTAAAGGTTTGTGGTGCTAAAAATGTCCAAGTAAAGATATGAAGTTGAACATGTGGGTGGAGGTTGATAAAAGTTGACGTCCCTTCATTTCTGTGGAGCGACTCCATGGATTATATGGATGGTGGTTAAAGACCTGCTCTTCTAGTGATCTTCCTTCTAGTCGCTGTAAAAAAGTCAGTCCATCTCTGCCGACTTCAACACCTCTTCATGACAACTTGTTCTGCCCTCTGACCTGGTGGAACTCCAGAAACTGGGAAAAACCCGTGGAGACTCGAAAAACTCGTCAGGTGGGGGAAGGTGTGGTGGGCGGTGGGGGAGTAGAGGGGGAGGCCCGCCAACCACCTCCCCCGCCTACTCTCCGCCCTGCACTCCACCCAGACTCCGCCTTGCTCCACCCATGTGGAGGAACGGAAAACTACGATGCCAAAGGACGACGAATTTATTTCTTTGTATCTGATCTGTAGCTCAGTGAGTTAAGGATTTTGCCCTATGGAGCTGCAGGTCGCTGGTTCAAGACCAGCAGACACTTCTTAAATTTTCTCAAAATACTGACAAAGGACAAAGAAAGAAAAAGGCCAGTGGCGGGTCTTGAACCAGCGACC